>NW_027040158.1:107536-174332 GCF_034236695.1 Oncorhynchus nerka
GTCACGAGTGTTCAGAAAGTTAAGCTTACGTAGCAAGAATCTTATTGACTAAAATGATTAAAATGATACAGTACTGCTGAAGTAGGCTAGCTGGCAGAGGCTGCGTTGTTGACTATGTAGGCTAGCTGGCATTGGCTGCGTTGTTGACACTACACTAATCAAGTCGTTCCGTTGAGTGTAATAGTTTCTACTGTGCTGCTATTCGGGGCTAGCTGGCTAGCTAGCAGTGTTGATTACGTTACGTTGCGTTAAAAGAACGACAATAGCTGGCTAGCTAACCTAGGAAATCGCTCTAGACTACACAATTATCTTTGATACAAAGACGGCTATGTAGCTAGCTATGTAGCTAGCTACGATCAAACAAATCAAGCCGTTGTACTGTAATGAAATGAAAGATGTGATACTACCTGTGGAGCAAGCGAAATGCGACCGGAATGTTGAGTGCAGAAGTTCTGTTCGGTAGACGTTGGCTAGCTGTTGGCTAGCTAGCAGAGTCTCCTATGTTAAGGACGACATAAAACTACACACTCTAAACTACACAATTATCTTGGGTACGAAGACAGCAAAGACAACTATGTAGCTAGCTAACACTACACTAATCAAGTCGTTCAGTTGAGTGTAATAGTTGTGCTGCTAATCGGTAGACGGTGGACTAGCTAACGGTGGACGTTAGCTAGCTGGCTAGCTGCAGGCGCAGTGTAGACTCATGCGTGATCGACGAAATACGATAATTACGCAATTATCTATGATACAAAGACGGCTATGTAGCTAGCTAAGAAGAAATTGCCAAGATTAGACAAATCAAACCGTTGTACTATAATGAAATGTAATGAAATGTAATACTACTCTGCGGACCGAGTGCAGATGCGACCGCCGCTCCAACCCGGAAGTCCATACACTACTCTACACTACAGTACACTACAGTAAAACTACAGTACAGTAAACTACTCTACACTACACTACTTCTACACTACAGTAGACTACTACACCACTCGCTTATAAAACTTCAACAAGGAACCCCCGAAGTTATGCCCTCTGTATGTTAAGTGTCCTCTGTTATGTCCCATCTTTTCTTCACACGAATGACGGGATTTGGGCCTGGTCTCGAAGAAGAGTATATCATTCGCACCGACTCATTAAATAAAACATCTTCCACTAGTTCAAGGTGAGTAATCGTTGTTCTGATATTCAGAATCTCTTTCGGGTCATAAGAGACTTGAGCAGAACAATATGTACAAATAATGCAAAAACAGACAGAAAATAGCAGCCCAGTTGGTTAGAGCCAGTAACACGGCAGCCATCCTGGGCACCAATCTGGAAGTTTAACCTCTGTGTGTTTGTGCCTCATTTCCTGAAAGTCCCATGGCTGCTGTCTCTCTCCTCTCTTCTCAAACTCTGCTGTACATTCTCTGTCTCTCTGTCTCTCTCTGTCTCTCTCTGTCTCTCTCTGTTCTTCTGTCCTTCTGTTCTCTCTGTCTCTCTGTCTCTCTCTATGTCTCCTCTCTCTCTCTATGTCTCCTCTTCTATGTCTCTGCTGCACATTCTCTCTCTCCCTCGTTCATTCTCTCTGACAGTGGAACAGTTGTGATATAGTACTTCCCCCTCCCTCACCACATGTTGTCACTTAATGACCTCTCCCCTGTCATTCTCCATCCTGTCAACCCTCTTGGCTCCTCCACTAATCCCCCCCAGTCATCCTAGGGCTGGGGCAAGAGGACCTAAAAAAAGCATCTTGATTTTTTTCAACCTCATTTCAATTCAAAATATATATCAAAAAGTATCAAAAAGCTTTTGACAAACATAGCAGCACAATTATTTCGATCTTTGTGGTATTTACAAACATGCATGGTAGCCGTAGTATTGTATGTGTAACATTACAAACATTATCATTCATTACCATTGACAGATAATGTTGCTGTCTGATGACCAATGATTCTAGGTTTTTTTTCGTAAGACAAGAGAGCCTGGAAATGGGTCAATGACTACGATCTTATGGAGTCGCAGCACAAAGCTTGATTTCCACACTTTTTGGAATATTTCCAGAAACTAAAGTTAACTATAAATGGTGTGTTAATGAGCCAGCAATGTGTGGAGCTGCATACTTAAGCAAAGACGGGTCTATATTGTCAGCCGCTAATGACTTCCTGGGGTCAATAAGACAAGAACTTCTGTTTCTGGGAGTTGCCAAAAGAAAAAAAAAGACCAAGTCACGTGATGTTGACTGATCATCCATCGACGCAACTAGAGGCTGTATGGGGGAGGATCAGTCAGCTGGAGGCTGTATGGGGGAGGATCAGTCAGCTGGAGGCTGTATGGGGGAGGATCAGTCAACTGGGGCTGTGGGGGAGGATCAGTCAGCTGGAGGCTGTATGGGGGAGGATCAGTCAGCTGGAGGCTGTATGGGGGAGGATCAGTCAACTGGAGGCTGTATGGGGGAAGAACAGTCAACTGGAGGCTGTATGGGGGAGGATCAGTCAGCTGGAGGCTGTATGGGGGAAGAACAGTCAACTGGAGGCTGTATGGGGGAGGATCAGTCAACTGGAGGCTGTATGGGGAAGAACAGTCAACTGAGGCTGTATGGGGGAGGATCAGTCAGCTGGAGGCTGTATGGGGAGGACAGTCAACTGGAGGCTGTATGGGGGAGGATCAGTCAGCTGGAGGCTGTATGGGGAGGATCAGTCAACTGGAGGCTGTATCAGTCAGCTGGAGGCTGTATGGGAGGATCAGTGTATGGGGAGATCAGCTGGAGGCTGTATGGGGAGGATCAGTCAACTGGAGGCTGTATGGGGGAAGAACAGTCAACTGGAGGCTGTATGGGGAGGATCAGTCAGCTGGAGGCTGTATGGGGGAAGAACAGTCAACTGGAGGCTGTATGGGGAGGATCAGTCAACTGGAGGCTGTATGGGGGGGAAGAACAGTCAACTGAGGCTGTATGGGGGAGGATCAGTCAACTGGAGGCTGTATGGGGGAGGATCAGTCAACTGGAGGCTGTATGGGGAGGATCAGTCAACTGGAGGCTGTATGGGGGAGGATCAGTCAACTGGAGGCTGTATGGGGGAGGATCAGTCAGCTGGAGGCTGTATGGGGAGGATCAGTCAACTGGAGGCTGTATGGGGGAAGAACAGTCAACTAGAGGCTGTATGGGGAAGAACAGTCAACTGGAGGCTGTATGGGGAGGATCAGTCAACTGGAGGCTGTATGGGGAGGATCAGTCAACTGGAGGCTGTATGGGGGAAGAACAGTCAACTGGAGGCTGTATGGGGAAGAACAGTCAACTGGAGGCTGTATGGGGAAGAACAGTCAACTGGAGGCTGTATGGGGAGGAAAGTCAACTGGAGGCTGTATGGGGAGGATCAGTCAGCTGGAGGCTGTATGGGGGAGGATCAGTCAGCTGGAGGCTGTATGGGGAGGATCAGTCAACTGGAGGCTGTATGGGGAGGATCAGTCAACTGGAGGCTGTATGGGGGAAGAACAGTCAACTAGAGGCTGTATGGGAGAGGAACAGTCAACTGGAGGCTGTATGGGGGAAGAACAGTCAACTGGAGGCTGTATGGGGGAGGATCAGTCAACTAGAGGCTGTATGGGGGAGGATCAGTCAACTGGAGGCTGTATGGGGGAAGAACAGTCAACTGGAGGCTGTATGGGGAAGAACAGTCAACTAGAGGCTGTATGGGGAAGAGGCTGTACAGTCAACTGGAGGCTGTATGGGGGAAAGAACAGTCAACTGGAGGCTGTATGGGGAAGAACAGTCAACTGGAGGCTGTATGGGGGAAGAACAGTCAACTGGAGGCTGTATGGGGAAGTCAACAGTCAGCTGGAGGCTGTATGGGGGAGGAACAGTCAACTGGAGGCTGTATGGGGGAAGTCAACTGGAGGCTGTATGGGGGAAGAACAGTCAACTGGGCTGTAGGGGGAGTGATCTCAACTGGAGGCTGTATGGGGGAGGATCAGTCAACTGGAGGCTGTATGGGGAAGGACAGTCAGCTGGAGGCTGTATGGGGAGAACAGTCAACTGGAGGCTGTATGGGGAAGAACAGTAACTGGAGGCTGTATGGGGGAAGAACAGCTCAACTGGAGGCTGTATGGGGAAGAACAGTCAACTGGAGGCTGTATGGGGGGAAGAACAGTCAACTGGAGGCTGTATGGGGAGGATCAGTCAACTGGGCTGTGGGGGAGGACAGTCAACTGGAGGCTGTATGGGGGAAGAACAGTCAACTGGAGGCTGTATGGGGAAGAACAGTCAACTGGAGGCTGTATGGGGGAAGGAACAGTCAACTGGAGGCTGTATGGGGAAGAACAGTCAACTAGAGGCTGTATGGGAAGAACAGTCAGCTGGAGGCTGTATGGGGGAAGAACAGTCAACTGGAGGCTGTATGGGGGAAGTCAGAGGCTCAGTCAACTGGAGGCTGTATGGGGGAAGAACAGTCAACTGGAGGCTGTATGGGGGAAGAACAGTCAACTGGAGGCTGTATGGGGGAAGAACAGTCAACTGGAGGCTGTATGGGGGAAGAACAGTCAGCTGGAGGCTGTATGGGGGAAGAACAGTCAACTGGAGGCTGTATGGGGGAGGAGAACAGTCAGCTGGAGGCTGTATGGGGGAAGAAGAGTCAACTGGAGGCTGTATGGGGGAGGATCAGTCAACTGGAGGCTGTATGGGGAGAACAGTCAACTGAGGCTGTATGGGGAGGATCAGTCAGCTGGAGGCTGTATGGGGGAAGAACAGTCAACTGGAGGCTGTATGGGGGAGGATCAGTCAACTGGAGGCTGTATGGGAGAAGAACAGTCAACTGGAGGCTGTATGGGGAGGATCAGTCAACTAGAGGCTGTATGGGGAGAATCAGTCAACTGGAGGCTGTATGGGGGAGGATCAGTCAACTAGAGGCTGTATGGGGGAGGATCAGTCAGCTGGAGGCTGTATGGGGAGGAACAGTCAACTGGAGGCTGTATGGGGGAGGATCAGTCAACTAGAGGCTGTATGGGGAGGAACAGTCAGCTGGAGGCTGTATGGGGGAAGAACAGGGGAGGATCAACTGGAGGCTGTATGGGGGAGGAACAGTCAACTGGAGGCTGTATGGGGGAAGAACAGTCAACTGGAGGCTGTATGGGGGAAGAACAGTCAACTGGAGGCTGTATGGGGAAGAACAGTCAACTGGAGGCTGTATGGGGAGAACAGTCAGCTGGAGGCTGTATGGGGGAAGAACAGTCAGCTGGAGGCTGTATGAGAGAGAGAGGCAACTGGAGGCGGCAGGAGAGAGAGAGAGAGGCGGGGCGGAGAGAGAGAGGCTGTAGGGGGAGGAACAGGGAGGCTGAGAGAGAAGAGAGGCGGGGCGGAGAGAGAGAGAGGAGCCAGGGGAGGAGAGATAGAGGCGGGGAGGAGAGAGAGAGGCGGGGAGGAGAGAGAGAGGCGGGGAGGAGAGAGAGAGAGGGCGGGGAGGGAGAGAGAGGACCATGGATTAGTTCATTTTTTTTCTCTGACTTGCTTGAAAGGGGAATGTTTATCAGCCAGAAAGGTAAAAATGGATGAGAAAATGTGCGCCAAAACAGGGTCTGGTAGTAGAAACAAGGAGCTGAATAATATAGAGCAAGAAGGAACAACTGGGACGAGAATTTCTTAAAAAACGCCTCTTCACAATTATACGAGGGTCAGAGTGTTTCAATTTGGTATCTCTAATACAAGCAATGGGCCAGTGGTCACTGATATTAAAAACACCACTAGCTAAATACTTACGGGTTAGTCAGGAAAAGGTCAATCAATGAGGAGTTTGCAAAGTTTTTTTTTAACATTCATCCGAGTGAGTTTGGTTATCAGCTGAGTCAAGTTGAACTCAATTCTTTAACTTTTACAACCAACAGCTCACACTTTTAGGGGACAGAGATGCTAAGATGGCATGATGCCGTAAACCCCCACCTTTTTTGGTCTGTCAAAGCAATGGCAACATCCTTATTCATGATCAAATTATTTAGCCAGGTCTCTGAGATAACATCTGGGCTAGTGTCATGCACCCAGACATTCAGAAAGTCTAGATTAGACTTCAGGCTTTGCACATTTACACATTTGCACATTTACACATTTACACAAAACAGATTTGAAAACAGCAGGAGTGTCCATGGTGACACAAGAGTAAATAGATCTGGATGAGCTAGCCACAATGGGTTTCCTGATTGTGTTCTGCAACTTTGAATCCAAAGTCAAATTCAGGTAAATTCATACAAACGTTTCTAATGACAATAGCCCTTATGACCACATGCAGCAAAACGATAGCTTTATATTCAATTATTAATAGTATAGGTGAAGCTAACAACAGTGGGTTCCTTACAGGAGCTAACAGAGCTATCAATGGAAATTAAATTAACAGGCAAAGAATTACTATTTACAATACAATACCCGTATCAACATGGGAAGCTGTGGCGGAATGATATCACTGTGATTTAATAGGACTAAATACCTTTGAGGATATTTGATCAGTCATTGCCTCAGTGCTGCCTTGTAAAAACATACTTAAGTCACATGACTTCTGCCGAAGTCGATGCCTCTCCTAGTTCGGGCGGTGTTCGGCGGTCAGCGTCGACGGTCACCGATCCATTTTTCATTTTCCATTTGTTTTGTCTCGTTTTTCCACACACCTGGTTCTCATTTCCCTCATTATGTTTTGTTTATTTAACCCTCTGTTTTCCCCATGTCTTTGTGTGGTATTGTTCATCTGTTCATGTATGCGCACATTAAGCTCTTATTTGTATTTCGTGTTAGTTTGTGTCATGTGCTTTTGGGTCGCCAAATAAAAGGCTCAGTTTTGCTACCAACTAGCTGCTCTCCTGCGGCTGACTTCCTACAGCCCTTCACCCTGACAGAATACCACACCGTCATAGACTCACTCTGTGTGAAATAATAGTGTTGAACATAACTTTTTGAATGACTACCTCATCTCTGTACTCCACACATACAATTAACTGTAAAGCGCCTCAGTTGAGCAGTACACTTCAAACACAGGTTCAACAACAAAGACCAGGAAGGTTTTCCAATGCCTCATAAAGAACTTATTGGTAGATTGGTGAAAAAACAACAACATTTTAGTGACGCCATAATACTAACCAAATCGACAGTGTGAAAAGCATGAAGCCTGTACAGAATAAGAATATTCGAAAACATTCATCCAGTTTACAAAAAGGCACTAAAGAAAAACTGCAAAAAATATGGCAAAGAAATTACCTTTATGTCCTGAATACAAAGCGTTATGTTTGGGGTAAATCCAACACATTACTGAGTATCACTCTTCATATTTTCTAAATGTATACTGCAAAAGATGTGGCAATATATTATTATATAATATTTTAACTTGAACAGTATACACACTGTACATGTAAGGTTTTCATCCTTGACGTTGTGTAGGAAATATCAAAGATGATGATAATGTTCTTGTTAAGATAATCACATTCCTTTCTAATAAGATCATAGTTTGTGATGATACTTTTCCCCAGTAAGTAGCCACGCCCGAGGGAGCTCAGTGTCAGCAAGACGGAAACTCCCCCTTTTTACCAGAGTGTATATAGGATGAGAATTAACATAAAAGACCAGAAGGACCCAAGCTGCAGCTTAGGTCTCCATTGGTTACGACCCTGAAAATCAACACGAGGTGAAGACGACAAAGTAGCCTCTCTACCGATCAATGTTACGGCTGAATAGCTGATCTAAGTACTGTATCTAAGAAAGTGAATTTCGACACTAGCTAGATGTATACCATCTGTAAATACAAATACATTTGCTAAATTATGAGCCTAGCAGGTTTAGCCATAGAAAAAGACAGGAACCTTCATGATTAGCTGGGATAATGAGTGTGCTGGAGATCCCGAGGGATGAATTGGATTGATCTGCCATGTAGCTCGCTTCTGTCTATAACATGAGCTGCTCAGTATATGTAGATATTTCCTTGCTACCGCAGCTTTTTCTAAAGATATAACGTTAGCAGCAGCTACTCTTCCTGGGGTTTATTATGGATCCCCATTAGTTCCTGCCAAGGCAGCAGCTACTCTTCCTGGGGTTTATTAGTTCCTGCCAAGGCAGCAGCTACTCTTCCTGGGGTTTATTATGGATCCCCAGCCACTCTCCCTGGAGTCCGGTACAATGAAGGCAGTTATACCATTTTAAAAACATTACAATACATTCATTACAGAATTCAGATGGGGGAGGAGAGGCAGGAGATGGCTCCCCTGGTGAGTGATCCCCGGGCAACACCAGCCAGTCGGATAACGACTGGCATCCAACAAGTGCAAACCTATGTCCAGCCACCAGGATAGAAAAGGTAAACATTCTACTCTGCGTTTTCCCCAGTTTCTTACGTAGGCTGGCGACCAGCGTGATCAAGGAAGCCTCCTCAAAGCCTATAATCCTCGGCAAGCAAACAATTGCCACATTGGAACTCTGAGTGATCAGTTTGTCCTGAAACAAAGCGTAGTAGACACAGATCCTGCAGCGCTGGAACCGCTAACCGCGTCGCGGAATCCATGCAAAGATAAGTTTGGTATTCATGTTTAACAAAGATTGGTTGTTTTAGTTCACATAACAAAGCGAGTGTTTCCAGTATGCAGTGTTCAGCTACACTCTCTGATGATGTCAGAGTAAAGTGTGACAAATGTTAATTTTTTCATATTTCATTTGCTTTGGAAATGTAAACATATGTTTCCCATGATACAACATGGCAATAAAGCCCCTTAAATTGAAATGTAACAGAGAGAGAGAGAGAGAGATTACACATTGACTGCTGTTGTGATGAAGAGTGAGCTAACTATTTAAGAACAAACAAACACATACACACAGAGACACTCAGACACACACACACAGACGCAAACACACACCGAGACACACACAGAGACACTCAGACACACACAATGTGTGAATGCTACTGCGCTGCCAAAGAGACTTTTCATCCAGAACCCAGTGACAGACACAGATAAATGGCCACAGAGAAGAGGAGTAAACACACACTGTGATATAGAGGCAGTGACAGGCTTTCAATGCCAAGTCATTACCCACTGGGACCTTGGCACGCATAGTTTGGAAGGAGTCAACATTATTTCCACACTGGGTTAAACTATCAGGATCATAACGTGGCTTCATGTATGTTAGTGCATTAGGGGATGTGAGAGAGATGGTTGTTCGTCACTGACTGCCCTCAGCAAATCTCTCCCTCTCCGTTGTCACACACACACACAGTTACAAACAGCCAAACACTCTCCAGCTGACACCCCCACCAGGCTCCCCACCTGACAACCCCCCCAGGCTCCCCACCTGACAACCCTCCAGGCGCTCCACCTGACAACCCCCAGGCTCCCCCACCTGACAACCCCCCAGGCTCTCCACCTGCAACCCCCCCCAGGCTCTCCACCTGACAACCCCCCCCAGGCTCTCCACCTGACACCCCCCAGGCTCTACACCTGACACCCCCAGGCTCTCCACCTGGCTCTCCACCTGACACCCCCAGGCTCTCCACCTGACAACCCTCCCCAGGCTCTCCACCTGACAACCCCCCAGGCTCTCCACCTGCAACCCCCGCCCAGGCTCTCCACCTGCAACCCCCCAGGCTCTCCACCTGACAACCCTCCAGGCTCTCCACCTGACAACCCCCAGGCTCTCCACCTGACAACCCCCAGGCTCTCCACCTGACACCCCCTGGCTCTCCACCTGGCTCTCCACTCTCCTGTTCACACTTTTGCATGGAGTTGTATCCAATTATATCCATGTTCTATTCATGTTCTATCCATGTTCTATCCATGTTCTATCCATGTTCTATCCATGTTCTATCCATGTTCTATCCCATTATATCCATGTTCTATCCATGTTCTATCCATGTTCTATCCCATTCTATCCATGTATGTTCTATCCATGTTCTATCCCATTCTATCCATGTTCTATCCCATTCTATCCCTGTTCTATCCCATTCTATCCCTGTTCTATCCCATTCTATCCATGTTCTATCCCATTCTATCCCATTCTATCCATGTTCTATCCCATTCTATCCATGTTCCCATTCTATCCCATTCTATCCATGTTCTATCCATGTTCTATCCCATTCTATCCCATTCTATCCATGTTCTATCCCATTCTATCCATGTTCTATCCCATTCTATCCATGTTCTATCCCATTCTATCCATGTTCTATCCCTGTTCTATCCCATTCTATCCATGTTCCCATTCTATCCCATTCTATCCATGTTCTATCCATGTTCTATCCCATTCTATCCATGTTCTATCCATGTTCTATCCCATTCTATCCATGTTCTATCCATGTTCTATCCCATTCTATCCATGTTCTATCCCATTCTATCCCATTCTATCCATGTTCTATCCAATTCATTCCATGTTCTATCCCATTCTATCCATGTTCTATCCCATTCTATCCATGTTCTATCCCGTTCTATCCATGTTATATCCCATTCTATCCATGTTCTATCCATGTTCTATCCATGTTCTATCCCATTCTATCCATGTTCTATCCCATTATATCCATGTTCTATCCATGTTCTATCCCATTCTATCCATGTTCTATCCAATTCATTCCATGTTCTATCCCATTCTATCCATGTTCTATCCATGTTCTATCCCATTCTATCCATGTTCTATCCATGTTCTATCCCGTTCTATCCATGTTCTATCCATGTTCTATCCCATTCTATCCATGTTCTATCCCATTCTATCCATGTTCTATCCATGTTCTATCCCATTCTATCCATGTTCTATCCCATTCTATCCATGTTCTATCCATGTTCTATCCCTGTTCTATCCATGTTCTATCCATGTTCTATCCCATTATATCCATGTTCTATCCCATTCTAATAATTCTCTCATTCTATGATAGAACTTCTGTCCACTCTCTGTCCCACGCTCTGTCCCACGCTCTGTCCCACGCTCTGTCCCACGCTCTGTCCCACGCTCTGTCCCACTCTCCTGTTAAACCATCTATTAGGGCACTGAATAACAGTGCTAAATATTCACCAAGCCTATAAAAAGCCCAAAGTCCTGCTTCGCATACTGTAGCCCTGCAAAACATACAAGCACGGCTATAGGCTAAAGCCTGAGAGGCTTTACAGAGAAGTCCTTATCTGAATGACTGTCCTCATTAGAAGAAAACAGTTTTCTTTATATAGCCTACTATGCAGTTTCCTCCATTTGTTTTCAGACGATTCGTAATGAACCAATAATGGAAAAAATGTTTGAGATGTTGTTGTTGTTGTTGCTGCAACAAAAACCTGCTCTCCAGGGAAGATGCTAAGCCTCTTTGTGAGGTGTGTTTTGTGCGCTCTGAACTGTTTACCGTTCATTTCTCCATTGAACACAACTAAAGAAAGCATTCATTTCTCCATTGAACACAACCAAAGAAAGCATTCATTTCCCCATTGAACACAACCAAAGAAAGCATTAATTTCTCCATTGAACACAACCAAAGAAAGCATTAATTTCTCCATTGAACACAACCAAAGAAAGCATTAATTTCTCCATTGAACACAACCAAAGAAAGCATTCATTTCTCCATTGAACACAACCAAAGAAAGCATTCATTTCCCCATTGAACACAACCAAAGAAAGCATTAATTTCTCCATTGAACACAACCAAAGAAAGCATTCATTTCTCCATTGAACACAACCAAAGAAAGCATTCATTTCTCCATTGAACACAACCAAAGAAAGCATTCATTTCTCCATTGAACACAACCAAAGAAAGCATTCATTTCTCCATTGAACACAACCAAAGAAAGCATTCATTTCTCCATTGAACACAACCAAAGAAAGCATTCATTTCTCCATTGAACACAACCAAAGAAAGCATTCATTGCTCCATTGAACACACAAAGCAAGCGTGCACAACAGGTCCCATAGGCACCCAAATCATCCCAAAAATTATGCACATTAAATTACGTTCATTTCAATGCATTAGCACGTATATCTGGGACCCTAGTGGGTGACAGGGCAGGAGACAGACCACCAGATATACCCTGGTATTATGTAGCCATGAGGAGACAGACCACCAGATATACCCTGGTATTATTTAGTCATGAGGAGACAGACCACCAGATATACCCTGGTATTATGTAGTCATGAGGAGACAGACCACCAGATATACCCTGGTATTATGTAGTCATGAGGAGACAGACCACCAGATATACCCTGGTATTATGTAGTCATGAAGAGCCAGACAGGATATACCCTGGTATTATGTAGTCATGAGGAGACAGACCAGATATACCCTGGTATTATGTAGTCATGAGGAGACAGACCACCAGATATACCCTGGTATTATGAAGCCATGAGGAGACAGACCACCAGATATACCCCGGTATTATGTAGTCATGAGGAGACAGACCAGCAGATATACCCTGGTATTATGTAGTCATGAGGAGACAGACCACCAGATATACCCTGGTATTATGGAGTCATGAGGAGACAGACCACCAGATATACCCTGGTATTATGGAGTCATGAGGAGACAGACCACCAGATATACCCTGGTATTATGTAGTCATGAGGAGACAGACCACCAGATATACCCTGGTATTATTTACATTACATTTAAGTCATTTAGCATTATGTAGTCATGAGGAGACAGACCACCAGATATACCCTGGTATTATGTAGTCATGAGGAGACAGACCACCAGATATACCCTGGTATTATGTAGTCATGAGCAGACAGACCACCAGATATACCTGTCACGACTTCCGCCGAAGTTGGCTCCCCTGCCTGTTCGGGCGGTGCTCGGCGGTCGTCGTCGGCGTCCTACTAGCCGCTACCGATCCCTTTTTCGTTTGTCTGTTGGTTTTGTCTTATTAGTTTCACCTGTGTGTATTTTGGTTTAATTAGCTTCCCTATATGTAGTAGTTTGACCCGCCCTTGTTTTGTGCGGGATTGTCTTTTGTTACGTGTGTACATATTAGGTCGTAGTGTATTTTATTTTCTATACTGGACACCCTGTGGTTTTGGGTTGTCTGGGATAGTGTCCTGCGCCCCCTGTATTGTATTGGGCTTATCAGTTTGGTGTGCAATAGTAAAGCACTTTACTCCGTTACTCTCTCTCTCTCGGAGTCAGATTCCTACACACACACCTAGTCCCGCGTGACAATACCCTGGTATTATGTAGCCATGAGGAGACAGACCACCTGGACAGGTGTCTTTTATAGTGATAACAAGTTCAAACAGGTGCCATTAATACAGGTAATGAGTGGAGGACAAGAGGAGCCTCTTAAAGAAGAAGATACAGGTCTGTGAGAGCCAGAAATCTTGCTTGTTTGTAGGTGACCAAATACTTATTTTCCACCATAATTGGCAAATAAATTCATTAAAAATCCTACAATGTGATTTTCTGGATTTGTTTTTCCTCATTTTGTCTGTCATAGTTGAAGTGTACCTATGATGAAAATTACAGGCCTCATCTTTTTAAGTGGAGGAACTTGCACAATTGGTGCCTGACTAAATACGTTTTTGCCCCACTGTATATACAGCAGTATGTATGTATGTATGTATGTATGTATGTATGTATGTATGTATGTGTGTGTGTGTGTATGTATGTATGTATGTATGTATGTGTGTATGTACAGAGTGTATGTATGTACAGAGTGTATGTATGTATATATGTATGTTATTTTACCATGGCAATAATTGGATTTAAAAGTTTTGAATAGTTTGCTATTCGAACTGTGTCTGGATTCCAATATGATTTATAGAACTCTTTGCAGGGCCGATGTGGCCCGCAAACCAGGAGTTTCAGACCACTGTGTTGGCGTTAAAAACTAGGTTGTTGAAGTATGACATTGTCAACAAAAAAAGTAATACAAAAAAATACACATAAAAACACTTAAATATTTCATATTTTTATATTTGTAAGGAACTTGCTTGGTGTAGGCTACAGGACTGACAACCATTGAATGCAACAATGATGTCTCTGTCGCTAGAAAACACAGTCGTGGGTGGTACTGGTACTTCTCAAATTCACCTGAAAGGCACCCTAGGAAATAAATATGCATATAAGGCGTTACACCCTATGGGTGTTAAAACAACACCCTAGAAAACGAGTGACTAACACAACAGGTGTGAATTCCCGAAGACTAGAGAAAGTGTGACATCTCTAATAAAGACTTAATTGAAGTCAGAATTTGCAACACCCGCGGTGTTTGGGATGCAACACTCCTGTCTTGTTTGTTCATCAACACTTTGAAATAAGTGTTAGTTTAACACGATGTGTAACGGTCACATATCATTTCTAAGAAGATTTGAAATGACACACTGTGGTTGTAAAATTCTGATTGCAAATTTGCTACGCAACACAAACACCAAAATCCATTCCGTGTAAAAGTTAAAACCAGCAGGTTTACCTTTTAGCAGGATCCCGTAGACTGCGCACAGCGTCAGGACCAAGTGATGCTTCAGAATCATCCTGTCTTCTCGCTCTCTTTACTAGCGTTACCGAAAGCTCTCCGTTCTACGTTAAGCGGTTTGTTATCCAGGTGGGGGTGGCCTCGTCAGTCCTCGTGTTGCTGTGAGATCCGTATATATGTGGGCTCCTCGTGCGTATCGATCGGTAATAAGGCTTCCCTAACGTTTTCCTCCCTTTATTCGGTTTAGTCCCCTTGGGGTGGCCTAGAAGATGTACCGGGAATTGGGTAGCGCGCAGATTAGATGTAACTGCTCCGTAGCACTATAGCTGTGATAATGATTCGTTGTGTTTACTCCGGTAAGAAGAAGAGATGCTGCCGTATTCCTCTCTTCCTCACTTTGCTCTCACGCACAGAATCGGTAAAGTGCTGCTCTTGAGCTCCGGAGGCGCGTGTGTCAGTCCCGCCCACACAGTGGTGACTGATAGGATTGGTTAACCAATCAGGGCCGTCCGTAGTTGAGCAGTGTGTGTGTGTGTGTGTGTGTGTGTGTGTGGTGTGTGTGTGTGCGTGTGCGTGTGTATGTGCGTGTGTGTGTGTGCGTGTGTGTGTGTGTGTGTGTGTGTGTGTCGCGGGAGGTTAAAAGAGGAATCGAGGGTTTTCTATTCACCGAGCCGCGGGAGCCCTCTAGCCGAGCAGAGAGTTTGTGGGGCGTTTAAAACCTGAACTGCAATTGACAGGCAATCTGGGCGGATTCAATTATCCTAAACTGCCGGCTACTGGTCGGACGAAGCAGGACAGGAGGAGCGCCTATCTCAACTGAACAGTTATCAGCATTGTCCAGAATCATACATCTAATTTATATAAAAATAAAAGTTAGCATTTTCTAACAATTTGTTTCATTTTGGAAGGCCTTTTGCATGGGGAAACACAGAGTCCTAGTAATTACTACACGTGCTTAATGACGTCACTTTTGATTTGAACGGATTTGAACGGGGTCCCTGGCTCATGCAGCCGGAAGCAGCCTGGTTCCAAATCAAATGCAATCAACTTTCGGAAGAAACAAACACGTGTACTCTCCCTGCTTTGTGTTTTGTTCAAATAAATCACCCCAGCCAGTGGTCCCAGTTGAGCAATATTTATTATCTGTTGTTAAACAGGAAACAGCACGTTAGTTGTGTAGTTAAACAGGAAACAGCACGTTAGTTGTGCAATTAAACAGGAAACAGCACGTTAGTTGTGTAGTTAAACAGGAAACAGCACGTTAGTTGTGTAGTTAAACAGGAAACAGCAAGTTAGTTGTGTAGTTAAACAGGAAACAGCACGTTAGTTGTGTAGTTAAACAGGAAACAGCACGTTAGTTGTGTAGTTAAACAGGAAACAGCACGTTAGTTGTGTAGTTAAACAGGAAACAGCACGTTAGTTGTGCAATTAAACAGGAAACAGCACGTTAGTTGTGCAGTTAAACAGGAAACAGCACGTTAGTTGTGTAGTTAAACAGGAAACAGCACGTTAGTTGTGTAGTTAAACAGGAAACAGCACGTTAGTTGTGCAATTAAACAGGAAACAGCACGTTAGTTGTGTAGTTAAACAGGAAACAGCACGTTAGTTGTGTAGTTAAACAGGAAACAGCACGTTAGTTGTGCAATTAAACAGGAAACAGCACGTTAGTTGTGTAGTTAAACAGGAAACAGCAAGTTAGTTGTGTAGTTAAACAGGAAACAGCACGTTAGTTGTGTAGTTAAACAGGAAACAGCACGTTAGTTGTGCAATTAAACAGGAAACAGCACGTTAGTTGTGTAGTTAAACAGGAAACAGCAAGTTAGTTGTGTAGTTAAACAGGAAACAGCACGTTAGTTGTGTAGTTAAACAGGAAACAGCACGTTAGTTGTGTAGTTAAACAGGAAACAGCACGTTAGTTGTGTAGTTAAACAGGAAACAGCACGTTAGTTGTGTAGTTAAACAGGAAACAGCAAGTTAGTTGTGTAGTTAAACAGGAAACAGCACGTTAGTTGTGTAGTTAAACAGGAAACAGCACGTTAGTTGTGTAGTTAAACAGGAAACAGCACGTTAGTTGTGCAATTAAACAGGAAACAGCACGTTAGTTGTGTAGTTAAACAGGAAACAGCACGTTAGTTGTGCAATTAAACAGGAAACAGCACGTTAGTTGTGTAGTTAAACAGGAAACAGCACGTTAGTTGTGCAATTAAACAGGAAACAGCACGTTAGTTGTGTAGTTAAACAGGAAACAGCACGTTAGTTGTGTAGTTAAACAGAAAACAGCAAGTTAGTTGTGTAGTTAAACAGGAAACAGCACGTTAGTTGTGTAGTTAAACAGGAAACAGCACGTTAGTTGTGTAGTTAAACAGGAAACAGCACGTTAGTTGTGCAATTAAACAGGAAACAGCACGTTAGTTGTGTAGTTAAACAGGAAACAGCACGTTAGTTGTGTAGTTAAACAGGAAACAGCAAGTTAGTTGTGTAGTTAAACAGGAAACAGCACGTTAGTTGTGTAGTTAAACAGGAAACAGCACGTTAGTTGTGTAGTTAAACAGGAAACAGCACGTTAGTTGTGTAGTTAAACAGGAAACAGCACGTTAGTTGTGCAATTAAACAGGAAACAGCACGTTAGTTGTGCAGTTAAACAGGAAACAGCACGTTAGTTGTGTAGTTAAACAGGAAACAGCACGTTAGTTGTGTAGTTAAACAGGAAACAGCACGTTAGTTGTGCAATTAAACAGGAAACAGCACGTTAGTTGTGTAGTTAAACAGGAAACAGCACGTTAGTTGTGCAATTAAACAGGAAACAGCACGTTAGTTGTGTAGTTAAACAGGAAACAGCACGTTAGTTGTGTAGTTAAACAGGAAACAGCACGTTAGTTGTGTAGTTAAACAGGAAACAGCAAGTTAGTTGTGTAGTTAAACAGGAAACAGCACGTTAGTTGTGTAGTTAAACAGGAAACAGCACGTTAGTTGTGTAGTTAAACAGGAAACAGCACGTTAGTTGTGTAGTTAAACAGGAAACAGGACGTTAGTTGTGTAGTTAAACAGGAAACAGCACGTTAGTTGTGTAGTTAAACAGGAAACAGCACGTTAGTTGTGTAGTTAAACAGGAAACAGCACGTTAGTTGTGTAGTTAAACAGGAAACAGCACTTTAGTTGTGTAGTTAAACAGGAAACGTTAGTTATGCAGAGCTTAATGACATTGATGGGTGTCATTTGGTCAAAATCTGTATCATGAAGACAACTGTGTTAGCAGTGGGCTTATGTGACCATTACATCGGTGTATGCTAGCTAACACACTGATTTACAGTAATCATATGCCAAAGCACATCCCAGAAAGCCCCTCAATCCCTAACAGGTACCATACACCCGCACATGTATAAATCGGTAACGGTCAGCAAACTTGTCCACATTTTAAAATAGAAAATGGAAAACAGTATTCAGAACGTGACCTACCCCTTGCATCACATTTTCACACTGGGAAGACCTGACATTCGGATCTCCACCTATCGTCAAGCGGGGCCAATCACAACACACCTTATTGTCATCGGAATTGAACCAACAAATAAGAATGCTTTAATCATTAAACACACCTTTCTTTACAGGCAAGTGGAAACCTAACCAATCCTGTTACACACCTTCTCTCTCTACACCCTTTTGGAGTCAGGACTCAGCTATCCTGGAGTCAATGAGACCAGATTGGAGATGTCGGTTAGAGCTGCCTTGCCCTTTAAAAAAACACCCACAAAATTCTTCTTTGCTATTCACAAGAAGTATTGCCTGATGTGAACCATGCCTCGAACAAAATAGATCTCAGAAGATCTAAGAATTGTTGACTTGCATAAAGCTGGGTTACAAAAGTATCTCTAAAAGCCTTGATGTTCATCAGTCCACAGTAAGACAAATTGTCTATAAATGGAGAAAGTTCAGCACTGTTGCTACTCTCCCTAGGAATGGCCGTCCTGCAAAGATGACTGCAAGAGCACAGCGCAGAATGCTCAATGAGGTTAAGAAGAATCCTAGAGTGTCAGCTAAAGACTTACAGAAATCTCTGGAACATGCTAACATCTCTGTTGACAAGTCTACGATACGTTAAACACTAAACAAGAATGGTGGTCATAGGAGGACACCACGGAAGAAGCCACTGCTGTCCCCAAAAAACGTTGCTGCACATCTGAAGTTTGCAAAAGTGCATCTGGATGTTTCACAGTGCTACTGGCAAAATATTCTGTGGACAGATTAAACTACAGTTGAGTTGTTTGGAAGGAACACACAACACTATGTGTGGAGTAAAGAAGGCACAGCACACCAAGATCAAAACCTCATCCCAACTGTCAAGTATGGTGGAGGAAGCATCATGGTTTGGGGCTGCTTGGCTGCCTCAGGGCCTGGACAGCTTGCTATCATCGATGGAAAAATGAATTCCCAAGTTTATCAAGACATTTTGCAGGAGAATGTAAGGCTATCTGTCCGCCAATTGAAGCTCAACAGAAGTTGGGTGATGCAACAGGACAACGACCCAAAACACAGAAGTAAATCAACAACATAATTACTTCAACAGACGAAAATATGCCTTCTGGAGTGGCCCATTCAGAGTCCTGACCTCAATCCAATTGAGATGCTGTGGCATGACCTCAAGAGAACAGTTCACACCAGACATTCCAAGAATATTGCTGAACTGAAACCATTTTGTAAAGAGGAATGGTCCAAAATTCCTCCTGACCATTGTGCAGGTCTGATCAGCAACTACAGAACAAGTTTGGTTGAGGTTACTGCTGCTAAAGGAGGGTCAACCAGTTATTTTATCCAAGGTTTCACATACTTTTTCCCACCAAGTACAGTGAATGTTTACACGGTGTGTTTAATAAAGACATGAAAACGTATATTTTTTATGTTATTCGTCTAAGCAGACTTCGTCTATTGTTGTGATGAATTTCAGATCAAATTTAATGACGGATTTATGCAGAAATTATTCTTGACACTGTATAAATCCACCCTAGTTGTGGTAATGTGCATTATAAATCCCCCCTAGTAGTGGTAATGTGTATTATAAATCCCCCTATTTGTGGTAATGTGTATTATAAATCCCCCCTAGTTGTGGTAATGTGTATTATAAATCCCCCCTAGTAGTGGTAATGTGTATTATAAATCCACCCTAGTAGTGGTAATGTGTATTATAAATCCCCCCTAGTTGTGGTAATGTGTATTATAAATCCCCCCTAGTAGTGGTAATGTGTATTATAAATCCACCCTAGTAGTGGTAATGTGTATTATAAATCCACCCTAGTAGTGGTAATGTGTATTATAAATCCCCCCTAGTAGTGGTAATGTGCATTATAAATCCCCCCTAGTAGTGGTAATGTGTATTATAAATCCACCCTAGTAGTGGTAATGTGCATTATAAATCCCCCCTAGTAGTGGTAATGTGCATTATAAATCGCCCCTAGTTGTGGTAATGTGTATTATAAATCCCCCCTAGTAGTGGTAATGTGTATTATAAACCCCCCTAGTTGTGGTCGTGTGTTTCATTTGGTGACCTCAGAGAGGACAGGAAACACACATAACTATATCTCTCAATGTGTACATTTCTCAAATATGGGGTTTGCATCTAAGTCTTGTATAAAATGAATGAGTAAAGATGAAACTATTTGGGAAATGATGGAATGTGATGTTAAATCTGTGAGAGAATTGTATTCCCTTTAAAGTTGAACTAACTCATTGGCACTTCCCCGTGAGCACAGACATGATCCGGCGTCATAGAACTGCCCTTTCTATTACGAATAAAACCCCCTCCTGAGGAAATCCTCTTCAGACCACACGTACCTCGGTGTAAACTGAGGTGGCACAGCTTTGAGTTCAGACTAAGCAAACCCACAATGTGAGCTGTGATTGTGAATAGTTATTGAATTCCTAACCATACCACGTGGAGCATTGGCTACATGGCTGGAAATGTTTCAACTCTGAGACTATCGATCCCTATCGAATAAGAGCAAATCTTAGATACTAATTACTAGTCTGCAGCTAGAAATTTTGTCAACCTGGGATGCGAAGTCCAACAACAGCCGAAACATCTATTCTATGAGAACATTTCTGAATATTACTCTGAAGTATCCAAGTTGAATCAGCAATACAAAATGTGGTTTAATTATTTATTTACTAAATACCTAACTAATCACACAGAATGAGTCATACATACATACATAAATACGTCATAAAAGAAAACGTCCCTAAGGACGGAACAGATATGACGGCTGGTTACACAAAGAAAGGGGGTTGGGTGAAATGAAAGCGCGGGAAGACTGAGGAACAAAAGGTTTGGATCTCTATCGGGCCCAATGCAGTTATGCTATCATAAATACAGAATCTTATGCATTCTAAATAACCGCCCATTTGGAAAAGGAAAATGCAAGAAATATTTATTCTGAGCAGCGCTTCAATAGGTTGGTCGTAGATGGAAGGCCGTGTTGCCCAACTGAGATCTCCCTGTCCTCTGAAGAATGTCTGGTAGACAGATACTTTTTAGTTCCGTCGTCATTTGGTAGTTCAGATACTTTGTCCGTCCTTTCCTAGCCCACGCTTACAGCTGCTGCTGCTAACTCAACGACTAGGAGGTATCACTTCTTTAGTGAATAAGAGTTCAAAGTTCATACCAAGTTACCATACTTGAGCTCACGCTGAAGTTGGCTTAGTTCTGTAGTTTGATATTAGCCCTTTTAACCTGTTAACTTGGGCGGGGCCACTGAGTTGAGCCTAGTTCACTTATGAAAATGAATTATCTCATTTAGAAGCTACAAATAGTTTAATATTTAAACATTTAAATTGCACAACAATTCCATGTGAATCTGATAACTATAATGTGTAGACTTTCCAAGAAACAGTTTATTGTCATCCTATCAGTAATAATGTCTCAGACGACAACTGATTTGATGTCATATTCATTAAGTACCAACGCATATTTTCAACTGGTCGGATTACCGAAATATGGTTCTGTTCACCACCCTTTTGATGTTACCAGACTCTCTATGTTAACAAAGGGCTTTCCAAGAGTCACTCTGTAGAGTAGACAGGAAAGGGGGAAAGGTATTTATGGGGGTCATAAACCTCACCAACAGGCCGACATCATGACAATTAATAAGAAGACTAATTAATCAGATATTAAAATATTTGGAAAATTATAACTTTATAATCTGAAGATTTTCCTTGGTGCCCTAGTTAATTACATTATTAGTTTAATCACTTAATAATAATTACAGGGAATTGATTTGATAAAATAACAGTCTTCAATTATAATGATGCCAAAGACACGACACACATGTCCCGTATAATTATAGTAAAATACTGTAAAATACCAATGTTACAATTACAGTAGCATTTACAGTATATTAGGCTAATTAGGCTAATTTAGGCTAATTTTATTTATTTAACCTTTATTTAACCAGGAAGGGCTCATTGAGATTAAAATCTCTTTTTCAAGAGCGCCCTGGCCAAGATAGGCAGCACCAAGTCATTACAAACAAATTGCAGACAGACAACATCTAGTAAAAACCATTGAATTAACAAGAGTATAACACATTTAACACAGCAAATTAAAAACATTGACAGGTCAGGGAATCAGCCTCAAAATCCTTCATCAGTGAATTAAAAACAGGAATCGGGACAAGTTCTTCCAGTTTGAAAGTATTTTGTAAGGTGTTCCAAGAGCAGAGTACATAAAAGCTCTTTTATCAAATTCAGTTTCGGACATTTGGAACAGTTAGCAGGATAATGTCCAGTGAACGAAGAGTAGCCACCACATTTCTGAACAATAAAAATGAGTACCCACCACATGGGTACCTTCGAGTGACTAGAGAAGGCCAGCCAACCCTGGTATACAAAGTGCAGTGGTGCATAAGGGTTTTGCAGTTTAAAACCTCTTAGGGACAGGCCTGAATACTGCCCCTTCTGGAGGAATTCGGCACCCATATAAACCATGATAAATTTTTGTCAAAAGTTGCTAATATATGCATATAAAAATTGTTATCGAATAGGAAACACTCTAAAGCTTATAAAACCGTTTAAATTTTGTCTCTAGCTAAAGCAGAAGTCTCAGGGCATGCATTCTCCCAAAGTCTCTCTTGTAATGGGAAAAGTTGCCATCACTTTGACGTCATCGTATACACACTTCCCAAACAGCTATAACCATGGAAACAGTTTCTACGTCTTCAGCGTGAAGCCTGCTTTCGATGAGGCGTGTAACTGTGAGAATCGCGCGCTCACGAGACGTTCAGCGTGCCCAAACGTCCCGGTGACGCAAAAAAAAAGTTTCACCAATGGGAGCTGGGAAATTTCTCTCTTTCCCTCAGGACGGACTGAACAACGTGTGCTTATCTGTTCGCCCTCACGATTGCTGTAGACCTTTATAACATGCTAAGGCTTAATTATAAACATAGTTTGACAAGTTTACTCGAAATATAATGTATACTTTCGACGTTTTGGTGCGCATCCACTTGAAATTTGCATACATTTCGACCGAAAAGTGTCTAGTTTGAGAACGGAAAGACACAGACTTGAAAACTGAACGCTAACTTGGTGAGTATTAACCCTTCCACGTCTTCTGAAGCAAGAACAGCCATGGTAAGGGAATATTTACGTCTTCATTTTGGGTTTCTGTCGACTCCATGATAGAGGAGTCAGTATGCTAAATGAGAGCGCCGACTCTCTATTATAGCCTAGTAAACGCCAAATGTAACGTTAAAAATAATTGTAACATAGCAATTGCATTTAGAAGAAGTTTATCTTGCCATACATATGTAAAACATGCATATTTAGTCAAAGTTTATGATGTGTATTCCTTGTTTGCTGACGTTATCTGCCGGAGCTATTTTATTTCTCCTGACATTGCAGTAGCATTTTTTGAACGATGCATAATTGTAAACAGAGATTTATGGATATATATTGCATATTATTGAAAAAAAAATGAATGTACTGTGTAACATGTTATATTACTGTCATCTGATGAAGATTTCAAAAGGTTAGTGAAATGATTTTTCTTTTAATCCTGCGTTTGTTGATTGCATATTTTTTCCTACTTGGCTATGCTAATGAGGTATGTCTGCGGTGGTGGTTGGACATAAATATGTGCTATGTTTTCGCCGTAAAACATTTTAGAAATCTGACTTGCTGGGTAGATAAATAACTTCTTTATCTTTCATTTGAGCCATTTTTCAAGCGATTCTGTGGAGGTTAAATATTTTTAGGATTATTTCTTGCGTTCCCTGCGCCACATTACAGCTCAGGGGGGGTGGGGCTTGATCCCAAAGGGGATCATGTGGCCCTGAAAGGTTAAAATAAATCTCAAAGTGCCACGGTAAAGAGTGTCAATTGATCAAACACTGAGTGGAAGCATCATATATAAAATATCCCCATAGTCTAGTAAAGGCATAAATGTAGCTGATATACAAGCCTCCTTCTGGCTTCAAAAGAAAAACAGGCCTTATTCCTAAAATAAAATCCCAATTTCAGCTTAATTTTTTTGTAAGTTGTTGAATATGCCATTTAAAAGAGGCTGTCATCAATTAAAATTCCAAGATATTTATATGAGGTTATAACCTCAATCTCCTTGCACTGTGTGACGTAGAAGTCATTCATCACTCCTCCCTGCTCCGTTATCAGATAAGTTAATTAACAATGTGGATCGACACACAAATTAACTTCTTGTCAGTGTTCATATTTAATATAAACAATATGTATTATACTGATCTATGTTGTGGATGAGTGCGTTGTTTGTTTGTTCTGTTCCTCTCTCTGTAGCTTCCGGGTATGCTGGATAAGGACCCGAACTAAGGGAATTGGGCTGACTTTGTAGTGCCTGTCCCGAATGGTTCATTCATGTAAATGAGAATATTGAAAGACACTGTCAGTAGTGAGGTCATTTGGTAAATGTTATGTTGTGATATTGTTTCATAAACATGTTGCAAGGTATATACTTTATGTTTAGTTAATGGAAAATTTAGGTTTGACGAGGTAATTGCTTAAATAATTAGTGTTAATTGTTCTGAGGGGAGGGGCTAGCCCTACAACAATAGCCTCTCTTTCAGTTCATGGAGAGGCATTTTGGATTGAGCTGTGAATGGGGCTAGGTGGATGGGGCAGCATTGTGTTTAGCTGGCCCATAAGGTATATGTTAGATGGCAGTACTGTGGATGGGGCAGCATTTTGTTTAGCTGGCCCATAAGGTATATGTTTGATGGCAGTACTGTTGTTTTAAATAAACACCCTGAAGCAGAGAAGAACATTTGCGGCTCCGCCATCTTTTTATTTTGATAGAGGTTAGGTTTTCCAGTATAGCCTTCTGGCCTATTCTACGTGATAGAGGTTAAGTTTTCCAGTATAGCCTTCTGGCCTACTCTACGTGATAGAGGTTAGGTGTTCCAGTATAGCCTTCTGGCCTACTCTACGTGATAGAGGTTAGGTGTTCCAGTATAGCCTTCTGGCCTACTCTACGTGACAGATGGTGGCAGTGGTGGGATGGCGCACCGCAAATCAGTGAATTCCAACAAGACAGGTAAAGGAATGTGTACAGGATTGTGTTCTCAGCAGCAGCAGCATCAACTGTTAGAAAAAGTACCTGAAGTTGAACTGGGGTGGAATACCATGGAATCTTCTGGTGAAGAAGAGGTTAAGTATGAGAAACTAGGAGCCCGACACCAGGACGACAAAGGCTCGACACAGCAGGGATTTCAACTCCACAGCAGGCTACCCAAGCAGTAATGAGGCCAGCCCCAGCACCAGGAGACCAGTCCAGCAGTGTTAACGTCCATCTTCCAGCGTTCCTGAGCCAAAGATGCCCTCATACCAGCAGGGGGAGGACATTGAAAACTACCTGCTGAGGTTTGAGCGCATGGCTAAGACGTGGCAGTGGCCTGAGGTAGAGTGGGCCTGCAGGCTTGTCCCATTGCTCACGGGCAAGGCCTTAGAGGCTTACACAGCAATGGATGAGGGGCTGGCCAATGTCTACAAGGGCTTGAAGGAAGCGCTGCTGGTGAAGTTCGACATCCCCAGAGACCTACCGTCAACGCTTCAGAGCTGCATCGACGCCATCGGGTGAGTCGCCGACAGACGTACCACCACCGCATTAAGCTGTTAATTATATTGATTACGGTCATCAGACACTGATCCAATGTGTTCATGGTGACCAGTCACCGCAGCCCACAGCTGAGCTCACAGTTGAGATTCAGGGTCAGAAATACCTCCTCAAAGTTGTGGTAATGGAGAAGCTACCTTTTGAGATGATTTTGGGGAGGGATGTGCCTGTACTCTCTAATCTGTTGGGAAGTGTGGGGGGACAGCTATATGAGCAGTCAGTTTGCCAGTCTGATGTTCAGGTGTCATGTTCAGTTGTCACTCGTGCCCAGGCCAAAGCTGGTTTATAATCTTTGCCTGACTTGTAGCCTCTTCTCTAGCCTGTCAACTATGTGTCTGTCTATCCCTGTTCTCTCCTCTCTGCACAGACCATACAACCGCTCCACACCGCATGGCCGCGGCCACCCTAATCTGGTGGTCCCAGCGCGCACGACCCACGTGGAGTTCCAGGTCTCCGGTAGCCTCTGGAACTGCCGATCTGCGGCCAACAAGGCAGAGTTCATCTCAGCCTATGCTTCCCTCCAGTCCCTCGACTTCTTGGCTCTGACGGAAACATGGATCACCACAGACAACACCGCTACTCCTACTGCTCTCTCTTCGTCCGCCCACGTGCTCTCGCACACCCCGAGAGCTTCTGGTCAGCGTGGTGGTGGCACCGGGATCCTCATCTCTCCCAAGTGGTCATTCTCTCTTTCTCCCCTTACCCATCTGTCTATCGCCTCCTTTGAATTCCATGCTGTCACAGTTACCAGCCCTTTCAAGCTTAACATCCTTATCATTTATCGCCCTCCAGGTTCCCTCGGAGAGTTCATCAATGAGCTTGATGCCTTGATAAGCTCCTTTCCTGAGGACGGCTCACCTCTCACAGTTCTGGGCGACTTTAACCTCCCCACGTCTACCTTTGACTCATTCCTCTCTGCCTCCTTCTTTCCACTCCTCTCCTCTTTTGACCTCACCCTCTCACCTTCCCCCTACTCACAAGGCAGGCAATACGCTCGACCTCATCTTTACTAGACGCTGTTCCTCCACTAACCTTATTGCAACTCCCCTCCAAGTCTCCGACCACTACCTTGTATCCTTTTCCCTCTCGCTCTCATCCAACACTTCCCACACTGCCCCTACTAGGATGGTATCGCGCCGTCCCAACCTTCGCTCTCTCTCCCCCGCTACTCTCTCATCTTCTATCCTATCATCTCTTCCCTCTGCTCAAACCTTCTCCAAACTATCTCCTGATTCTGCCTCCTCAACCCTCCTCTCCTCCCTTTCTGCATCCTTTGACTCTCTATGTCCACTATCCTCCAGGCCGGCTCGGTCCTCCCCTCCCGCTCCGTGGCTCGACGACTCATTGCGAGCTCACAGAACAGGGCTCCGGGCAGCCGAGCGGAAATGGAGGAAAACTCGCCTCCCTGCGGACCTGGCATCCTTTCACTCCCTCCTCTCTACATTTTCCTCCTCTGTCTCTGCTGCTAAAGCCACTTTCTACCACTCTAAATTCCAAGCATCTGCCTCTAACCCTAGGAAGCTCTTTGCCACCTTCTCCTCCCTCTTGAATCCTCCTCCCCTCCCCCTCCTCCCCTCTCTGCAGATGACTTCGTCAATCATTTTGAAAAGAAGGTCGACGACATCCGATCCTCGTTTGCTAAGTCAAACGACACCGCTGGTTCTGCTCACACTGCCCTACCCTGTGCTCTGACCTCTTTCTCCCCTCTCTCTCCAGATGACATCTCGCGTCTTGTGACGGCCGGCCGCCCAACAACCTGCCCGCTTGACCCTATCCCCTCCTCTCTTCTCCAGACCATCTCCGGTGACCTTCTCCCTTACCTCACCTCGCTCATCAACTCATCCCTGACCGCTGGCTACGTCCCTCCCGTCTTCAAGAGAGCGAGAGTTGCACCCCTTCTGAAAAAACCTACACTCGATCCCTTCGATGTCAACAACTACAGACCAGTATCCCTTCTTTCTTTTCTCTCCAAAACTCTTGAACGTGCCGTCCTTGGCCAGCTCTCCCGCTATCTCTCTCAGAATGACCTTCTTGATCCAAATCAGTCAGGTTTCAAGACTAGTCATTCAACTGAGACTGCTCTTCTCTGTATCACGGAGGCGCTCCGCACTGCTAAAGCTAACTCTCTCTCCTCTGCTCTCATCCTTCTAGACCTATCGGCTGCCTTCAATACTGTGAACCATCAGATCCTCCTCTCCACCCTCTCCGAGTTGGGCATCTCCGGCGCGGCCACGCTTGGATTGCGTCCTACCTGACAGGTCGCTCCTACCAGGTGGCGTGGCGAGAATCCGTCTCCTCACCACGTGCTCTCACCACTGGTGTCCCCAGGGCTCTGTTCTAGGCCCTCTCCTATTCTCGCTATACACCAAGTCACTTGGCTCTGTCATAACCTCACATGGTCTCTCCTATCATTGCTATGCAGACGACACACAATTAATCTTCTCCTTTCCCCCTTCTGATGACCAGGTGGCGAATCGCATCTCTGCATGTCTGGCAGACATATCAGTGTGGATGACGGATCACCACCTCAAGCTGAACCTCGGCAAGACGGAGCTGCTCTTCCTCCCGGGGAAGGACTGCCCGTTCCATGATCTCGCCATCACGGTTGACAACTCCACTGTGTCCTCCTCCCAGAGCGCTAAGAACCTTGGCGTGATCCTGGACAACACCCTGTCGTTCTCAACTAACATCAAGGCGGTGGCCCGTTCCTGTAGGTTCATGCTCTACAACATCCGCAGAGTACGACCCTGCCTCACACAGGAAGCGGCGCAGGTCCTAATCCAGGCACTTGTCATCTCCCGTCTGGATTACTGCAACTCGCTGTTGGCTGGGCTCCCTGCCTGTGCCATTAAACCCCTACAACTCATCCAGAACGCCGCAGCCCGTCTGGTGTTCAACCTTCCCAAGTTCTCTCACGTCACCCCGCTCCTCCGCTCTCTCCACTGGCTTCCAGTTGAAGCTCGCATCCGCTACAAGACCATGGTGCTTGCCTACGGAGCTGTGAGGGGAACGGCACCTCACTACCTCCAGGCTCTGATCAGGCCCTACACCCAAACAAGGGCACTGCGTTCATCCACCTCTGGCCTGCTCGCCTCCCTACCACTGAGGAAGTACAGTTCCCGCTCAGCCCAGTCAAAACTGTTCGCTGCTCTGGCCCCCCAATGGTGGAACAAACTCCCTCACGACGCCAGGACAGCGGAGTCAATCACCACCTTCCGGAGACACCTGAAACCCCACCTCTTTAAGGAATACCTAGAACACCAATTTGTAAGTCGCTCTGGATAAGAGCGTCTGCTAAATGACTTAAATGTAAATGTAAATGTAGAACCAACAGGACCCTGAACAGCTTCTAAGCCACAAGATTGTTAAATAGTTATAATTAACCAATAGCTACCCGGACTCTCTGTATTGACCCTTTTTGCACCACCTACTTTGACTCATCACATACTGTTACTGTCTATCTATTCTCTATCCTTCTTCCCTGCCTAGAGTATACTGCTGTTACTGTCTATTATCTATCCTTTACCCCTATCTACAGTATACTGTTGTTACTGACTATTATCTATCCTTTACCCCTACCTACAGTATACTGCTGTTACTGTCTATTATCTATCCTTTACCCCTACCTACAGTATACTGCTGTTACTGTCTATTATCTATCCTTTACCCCTACCTACAGTATACTGCTGTTACTGTCTATTGTCTATCCTTTACCACTACCAACAGTATACTGCTGTTACTGTGTTACGGATACAGTTATCCTGTGTGTGTGTGTATGCTGTGTGTGTGTTTCTTTTCTCTCCTTCTCCCCTCACAGGTGAAAACCATCACTCCCCAATCAGTCACCAATCAATCATCAATCAGAAGACACACCTCCTCCTACTTCCTATCCTATCACAGTTCCTTCCCCATGGTTTAAAAACCCCATCATTTGTTTGTTCTGGAGCTCAATCTCTCTGTAAATGCCATGTCTGTAGGTCTCTGTGTTTCACTCTCGCTTTGTTAAGGCTACCCCTGATTACTGCCCCTTCTGGAGGAATTCGGTACCCATATAAAACATGATACATTTTTGTCAAAAGTTGCTAATATATGCATATAAAAAATATTATCGAATAGAAAACACTCTAAAGCTTCTAAAACCGTTTAAATTTTGTCTCTATGTAAAGCAGAAGTGTCAGGGCATGCATTCTCCCAAAGTCTCTCTTGCAATGGAAAAAGTTGGCACCACTTTGACGTCATCGTATACGCACTTACCAAGCAGTTACAGCTCTGGGAACAGTTTCTACGTCTTCAGCACGAAGCCTGCTTTGAATGAGGCGTGTCACTGTGAGAATCGCGCGCTCACGAGACGTTCAGCGTGCCGAAAGGTCTCGTTCATGCCAAAAAAAAGTGTACCCTATGCGCGCTCTGCAGTTTTTCTCTCTTTTCCTCAGGATGGATTGAACAACGTGTGTGTGTCTGTTCGCCCTCAACATGTTAAGGCTTAATTATGAACAGGATGGATTGAACAACGTGTGTGTGTCTGTTCGCCCTCACCATTGCTGTAGACCTTTATAACATGTTAAGGCTTAATTATGAACATAGTTTGACAAGTTTACTCGACATATAATGTATACTTTCGAAGTTTTGGTGCGCATCCACTATAAATTTGCCTACATTTAGACCGAAATGTGGCTAGTTTGAGAACCGAAAGACACAGACTTGAAAACTGAACGCTAATTTGGTGAGTATAATCCCTTCCAGGTCTTCTGATGGAAGAACAGCAACGGTAAGGGAATATTTATGTGTTAATTTTGGGTTTCTGTCGACTCCAAGATAGAGGAGTCATTATGCTAATATGGGAGCGCCGACTCCCTATTATAGCCTAGTGAACGCAAAATGTAACGTTAAAAATAATTGTAACATAGCAATTGCATTTAGAAGAAGTGTATCTTGCCATACATATGTAAAACATGCATATTTAGTCAAAGTTTATGATGTGTATTCCTTGTTAGCTGACGTTATCTGCCGGAGCTATTTTATTTCTCCTGACATTGCAGTAGCATTTTTTGAACGATGCATAATTGTAAACAGAGATTTATGGATATATATTGCAGATTATTGAAAAAAAAATGAATGTACTGTGTAACATGTTATATTACTGTCATCTGATGAAGATTTCAAAAGGTTAGTGAAATTATTTTTCTTTTAATCCTGCGTTTGTTGATTGCATATTTTTTCCTACTTGGCTATGCTAATGAGGTATGCGGTGGTGGTTGGACATAAATATGTGCTGTTTTCGCCGTAAAACATCTTAGAAATCTGACTTGCTGGGTAGATAAATAACTTCTTTATCTTTCATTTGAGCAATTTTTCTTGCTAATCTGTGGAGGTTAAATATTTTTAGGATTATTTCTTGCGTTCCCTGCACCACATTACAGCTCAGGGGGTGTGGGGGAGGTTCCCAAATGGGAACTAGTGTCCCCAAGAGATTTTAACCTCTCTTTTGTTTAAAGCACCTCCATAGCACTTTGTCATCACCTGTGAGTATTGTTTTTGGTTATGGTGTTTGTTTGTTGCTGGTGGGAAAAGGGGGAAACCAAGACAAGTCGCCCATGGGCATACACTACCCGTAGGTGAACTTTGTTAAATACACTAGTTAGAACTGGGCGGACCACCCACTGTATCTTTGGTTAGTTAGTTAGCTGTTGTTAAAGTAGGCTAGTCTAACTTAGGGGTGTTTTTGAATACTTATTGTTTCTTTCCTTGGGTCCAGCTCAGCCCCTTTTCCTGCTCCCCCCATTACCATGTGTTTATAAATAAACCTGGAGTTTGACGGTAGATTTCTGTTGTCGTGGTTATTTCGTTCATACTTTTACTTTGTCACAATAATAATTTGCATGAGTTATGTTACGGGTCTCATTACCATCCCCCCTAGACTGTCGGGCCAAAAGGGATTCGTAACATACTGTCTATTATCTACCCTTTACCCCCTACCTACAGTATACTGCTGTTACTGTCTATTATCTATCCTTTAGCCCTACCTACAGTATACTGCTGTTACTGTCTATTATCTATCCTTTACCACTACCTACAGTATACTGCTGCTACTGTCTTATCTATCCTTTACCCCTACCTACAGTATACTGCTGTTACTGTCTATTATTTATCATTTACCCCAACCTACAGTATACTGCTGTTACTGTCTATTACCTATCCTTTACCCCTACCTACAGTATACTGCTGTTACTGTCTATTATCTATCCTTTACCCCTACCTACAGTATACTGCTGTTACTGTCTATCTATCATTTACCCCTACCTACAGTATACTGCTGTTACTGTCTATTATCTATCATTTACCCCTACCTACAGTATACTACTGTTACTGTCTATTATCTATCCTGTTGCCTAGTCACTTTACCCCCTACCTACAGTATACTACTGTTACTGTCTATTATCTATCCTGTTGCCTAGTCACTTTACCCCCTACCTACAGTATACTACTGTTACTGTCTATTATCTATCCTTTACCCCCTACCTACAGTATACTGCTGTTACTGTCTATTATCTATCCTTTACCCCTACCTACAGTATACTGCTGTTACTGTCTATTATCTATCCTTTACCCCTACCTACAGTATACTACTGTTACTGTCTATTATCGATCCTTTACCCCTACCTACAGTATACTGCTGTTACTGTCTATTATCTATCCTTTACCCTTACCTACAGTATACTACTGTTACTGTCTATTATCGATCCTTTACCCCTACCTACAGTATACTGCTGTTACTGTCTATTATCTATCCTTTACCCCTACCTACAGTATACTACTGTTACTGTCTATTATCTATCCTTTACCCCTACCTACAGTATACTGCTGTTACTGTCTATTATCTATCCTGTTGCCTAGTCACTTTACCCCTACCTACAGTATACTGCTGTTACTGTCTATTATCTATCCTTTACCCCTACCTACAGTATACTGCTGTTACTGTCTATTATCTATCCTTTACCCCTACCTACAGTATACTGCTGTTACTGTCTATTATCTATCCTTTACCCCAACCTACAGTATACTGCTGTTACTGTCTATTATCTATCATTTACCCCTACCTACAGTATACTGCTGTTACTGTCTATTATCTATCCTTTACCTCCTACCTACAGTATACTGCTGTTACTGTCTATTATCTATCCTTTACCCCTACCTACAGTATACTGCTGTTACTGTCTATTATCTATCCTTTACCCCAACCTACAGTATACTGCTGTTACTGTCTATTATCTATCCTTTACCCCTACCTACAGTATACTGCTGTTACTGTCTATTATCTATCCTTTACCCCAACCTACAGTATACTGCTGTTACTGTCTATTATCTATCATTTACCCCTACCTACAGTATACTGCTGTTACTGTCTATTATCTATCCTTTACCTCCTACCTACAGTATACTGCTGTTACTGTCTATTATCTATCCTTTACCCCTACCTACAGTATACTGCTGTTACTGTCTATTATCTATCCTTTACCCCTACCTACAGTATACTGCTGTTACTGTCTATTATCTATCCTTTACCCCTACCTACAGTATACTGCTGTTACTGTCTATCTATCATTTACCCCTACCTACAGTATACTGCTGTTACTGTCTATTATCTATCATTTACCCCTACCTACAGTATACTACTGTTACTGTCTATTATCTATCCTGTTGCCTAGTCACTTTACCCCCTACCTACAGTATACTACTGTTACTGTCTATTATCTATCCTGTTGCCTAGTCACTTTACCCCCTACCTACAGTATACTACTGTTACTGTCTATTATCTATCCTTTACCCCCTACCTACAGTATACTGCTGTTACTGTCTATTATCTATCCTTTACCCCTACCTACAGTATACTGCTGTTACTGTCTATTATCTATCCTTTACCCCTACCTACAGTATACTACTGTTACTGTCTATTATCGATCCTTTACCCCTACCTACAGTATACTGCTGTTACTGTCTATTATCTATCCTTTACCCCTACCTACAGTATACTACTGTTACTGTCTATTATCGATCCTTTACCCCTACCTACAGTATACTGCTGTTACTGTCTATTATCTATCCTTTACCCCTACCTACAGTATACTACTGTTACTGTCTATTATCTATCCTTTACCCCTACCTACAGTATACTGCTGTTACTGTCTATTATCTATCCTGTTGCCTAGTCACTTTACCCCCTACCTACAGTATACTGCTGTTACTGTCTATTATCTATCCTTTACCTCCTACCTACAGTATACTGCTGTTACTGTCTATTATCTATCCTTTACCCCTACCTACAGTATACTGCTGTTACTGTCTATTATCTATCCTTTACCCCAACCTACAGTATACTGCTGTTACTGTCTATTATCTATCATTTACCCCTACCTACAGTATACTGCTGTTACTGTCTATTATCTATCCTTTACCTCCTACCTACAGTATACTGCTGTTACTGTCTATTATCTATCCTTTACCCCTACCTACAGTATACTGCTGTTACTGTCTATTATCTATCCTTTACCCCAACCTACAGTATACTGCTGTTACTGTCTATTATCTATCCTTTACCCCTTCCTACAGTATACTGCTGTTACTGTCTATTATCTATCCTTTACCCCTACCTACAGTATATTGTTGTTACTGTCTATTATCTATCCTTTACCCCTACCTACAGTACACTGCTGTTACTGTCTATTATCTATCCTTTACCCCTACCTACAGTATACTGCTGTTACTGTCTATTATCTATCCTTTACCCCTACCTACAGTATACTGCTGTTACTGTCTATTATCTATCCTTTACCCCCTACCTACAGTATACTGCTGTTACTGTCTATTATCTATCCTTTACCCCAACCTACAGTATACTGCTGTTACTGTTTATTATCTATCCTTTACCCCTACCTACAGTATACTGCTGTTACTGTCTATTATCTATCCTTTACCCCTACCTACAGTATACTGCTGTTACTGTCTATTATCTGTCCTTTACCCCTACCTACAGTATACTGTTACTGTCTATTATCTATCCTTTACCCATACCTACAGTATACTACTGTTACTGTCTATTATCTATCCTTTACCCCTACCTACAGTATACTGCTGTTACTGTCTATTGTCTATCATTTACCCCTACCTACAGTATACTGCTGTTACTGTCTATTATCTATCCTTTACCCCTACCTACAGTATACTACTGTTACTGTCTATTATCTATCCTTTACCCCTACCTACAGTATACTGCTGTTACTGTCTATTATCTATCCTTTACCCCTACCTACAGTATACTGCTGTTACTGTCTATTATCTATCCTTTACCCCTACCTACAGTATACTACTGTTACTGTCTATTATCTATCCTTTACCTCCTACCTACAGTATACTGCTGTTACTGTCTATTATCTATCCTTTACCCCTACCTACAGTATACTGCTGTTACTGTCTATTATCTATCCTTTACCTCCTACCTACAGTATACTGCTGTTACTGTCTATTATCTATCCTTTACCCCTACCTACAGTATACTGCTGTTACTGTCTATTATCTATCCTTTACCCCTACCTACAGTATACTGCTGTTACTATCTATTATCTATCCTTTACCCCTACCTACAGTATACTGCTGTTACTGTCTATTATCTATCCTTTACCCCTACCTACAGTATACTGCTGTTACTGTCTATTATCTATCCTTTACCCCTACCTACAGTATACTGCTGTTACTGTCTATTATCTATTCTTTACCCCTACCTACAGTATTCTGCTGTTACTGTCTATTATCTATCCTTTACCCCTACCTACAGTATACTGCTCTTACTGTCTATTATCTATCCTTTACCCCTACCTACAGTATACTGCTGTTACTGTCTATTATCTATCCTTTACCCCTACCTACAGTATACTACTGTTACTGTCTATTATCGATCCTTTACCCCTACCTACAGTATACTGCTGTTACTGTCTATTATCTATCCTTTACCCCTACCTACAGTATACTACTGTTACTGTCTATTATCGATCCTTTACCCCTACCTACAGTATACTGCTGTTACTGTCTATTATCTATCCTTTACCCCCTACCTACAGTATACTACTGTTACTGTCTATTATCTATCCTTTACCCCTACCTACAGTATACTGCTGTTACTGTCTATTATCTATCCTGTTGCCTAGTCACTTTACCCCCTACCTACAGTATACTGCTGTTACTGTCTATTATCTATCCTTTACCTCCTACCTACAGTATACTGCTGTTACTGTCTATTATCTATCCTTTACCCCTACCTACAGTATACTGCTGTTACTGTCTATTATCTATCCTTTACCCCAACCTACAGTATACTGCTGTTACTGTCTATTATCTATCATTTACCCCTACCTACAGTATACTGCTGTTACTGTCTATTATCTATCCTTTACCTCCTACCTACAGTATACTGCTGTTACTGTCTATTATCTATCCTTTACCCCTACCTACAGTATACTGCTGTTACTGTCTATTATCTATCCTTTACCCCAACCTACAGTATACTGCTGTTACTGTCTATTATCTATCCTTTACCCCTTCCTACAGTATACTGCTGTTACTGTCTATTATCTATCCTTTACCCCTACCTACAGTATATTGTTGTTACTGTCTATTATCTATCCTTTACCCCTACCTACAGTACACTGCTGTTACTGTCTATTATCTATCCTTTACCCCAACCTACAGTATACTGCTGTTACTGTTTATTATCTATCCTTTACCCCTACCTACAGTATACTACTGTTACTGTCTATTATCTATCCTTTACCCCTACCTACAGTATACTGCTGTTACTGTCTATTATCTGTCCTTTACCCCTACCTACAGTATACTGTTACTGTCTATTATCTATCCTTTACCCATACCTACAGTATACTACTGTTACTGTCTATTATCTATCCTTTACCCCTACCTACAGTATACTGCTGTTACTGTCTATTATCTGTCCTTTACCCCTACCTACAGTATACTGTTACTGTCTATTATCTATCCTTTACCCATACCTACAGTATACTGCTGTTACTGTCTATTATCTATCCTTTACCCCCTACCTACAGTATACTACTGTTACTGTCTATTATCTATCCTTTACCCCTACCTACAGTATACTGCTGTTACTGTCTATTATCTATCCTGTTGCCTAGTCACTTTACCCCCTACCTACAGTATACTGCTGTTACTGTCTATTATCTATCCTTTACCTCCTACCTACAGTATACTGCTGTTACTGTCTATTATCTATCCTTTACCCCTACCTACAGTATACTGCTGTTACTGTCTATTATCTATCCTTTACCCCAACCTACAGTATACTGCTGTTACTGTCTATTATCTATCATTTACCCCTACCTACAGTATACTGCTGTTACTGTCTATTATCTATCCTTTACCTCCTACCTACAGTATACTGCTGTTACTGTCTATTATCTATCCTTTACCCCTACCTACAGTATACTGCTGTTACTGTCTATTATCTATCCTTTACCCCAACCTACAGTATACTGCTGTTACTGTCTATTATCTATCCTTTACCCCTTCCTACAGTATACTGCTGTTACTGTCTATTATCTATCCTTTACCCCTACCTACAGTATATTGTTGTTACTGTCTATTATCTATCCTTTACCCCTACCTACAGTACACTGCTGTTACTGTCTATTATCTATCCTTTACCCCAACCTACAGTATACTGCTGTTACTGTTTATTATCTATCCTTTACCCCTACCTACAGTATACTGCTGTTACTGTCTATTATCTATCCTTTACCCCTACCTACAGTATACTGCTGTTACTGTCTATTATCTATCCTTTACCCCTACCTACAGTATACTGCTGTTACTGCCTATTATCTATCCTTTACCCCTACCTACAGTATACTGCTGTTACTGTCTATTAACTATCATTTACCCCTACCTACAGTATACTACTGTTACTGTCTATTATCTATCCTTTACCCCTACCTACAGTATACTGCTGTTACTGTCTATTATCTGTCCTTTACCCCTACCTACAGTATACTGTTACTGTCTATTATCTATCCTTTACCCATACCTACAGTATACTACTGTTACTGTCTATTATCTATCCTTTACCCCTACCTACAGTATACTGCTGTTACTGTCTATTGTCTATCATTTACCCCTACCTACAGTATACTGCTGTTACTGTCTATTATCTATCCTTTACCCCTACCTACAGTATACTGCTGTTACTGTCTATTATCTATCCTTTACCCCTACCTACAGTATACTGCTGTTACTGTCTATTATCTATCCTTTACCCCTACCTACAGTATACTGCTGTTACTGTCTATTATCTATCCTTTACCCCTACCTACAGTATACTACTGTTACTGTCTATTATCTATCCTTTACCTCCTACCTACAGTATACTGCTGTTACTGTCTATTATCTATCCTTTACCCCTACCTACAGTATACTGCTGTTACTGTCTATTATCTATCCTTTACCTCCTACCTACAGTATACTGCTGTTACTGTCTATTATCTATCCTTTACCCCTACCTACAGTATACTGCTGTTACTGTCTATTATCTATCCTTTACCCCTACCTACAGTATACTGCTGTTACTATCTATTATCTATCCTTTACCCCTACCTACAGTATACTGCTGTTACTGTCTATTATCTATCCTTTACCCCTACCTACAGTATACTGCTGTTACTGTCTATTATCTATCCTTTACCCCTACCTACAGTATACTGCTGTTACTGTCTATTATCTATTCTTTACCCCTACCTACAGTATTCTGCTGTTACTGTCTATTATCTATCCTTTACCCCTACCTACAGTATACTGCTCTTACTGTCTATTATCTATCCTTTACCCCTACCTACAGTATACTGCTGTTACTGTCTATTATCTATCCTTTACCCCTACCTACAGTATACTGCTGTTACTGTCTATTATCTATCCTGTTGCCTAGTCACTTTACCCCTACCTACAGTATACTGCTGTTACTGTCTATTATCTATCCTTTACCCCTACCTACAGTATACTGCTGTTACTGTCTATTATCTATCCTTTACCCCTACCTACAGTATACTGCTGTTACTGTCTATTATCTATCCTTTACCCCCTACCTACAGTATACTACTGTTACTGTCTATTATCTATCCTGTTGCCTAGTCACTTTACCCCCTACCTACAGTATACTACTGTTACTGTCTATTATCTATCCTTTACCCCCTACCTACAGTATACTGCTGTTACTGTCTATTATCTATCCTTTACCCCTACCTACAGTATACTGCTGTTACTGTCTATTATCTATCCTTTACCCCTACCTACAGTATACTACTGTTACTGTCTATTATCGATCCTTTACCCCTACCTACAGTATACTGCTGTTACTGTCTATTATCTATCCTTTACCCCTACCTACAGTATACTGCTGTTACTGTCTATTATCTATCCTTTACCCCTACCTACAGTACACTGCTGTTACTGTCTATTATCTATCCTTTACCCCTACCTACAGTATACTGCTGTTACTGTCTATTATCTATCCTTTACCCCTACCTACAGTATACTGCTGTTACTGTTTATTATCTATCCTTTACCCCTACCTACAGTATACTGCTGTTACTGTCTATTAACTATCATTTACCCCTACCTACAGTATACTACTGTTACTGTCTATTATCTATCCTTTACCCCTACCTACAGTATACTGCTGTTACTGTCTATTATCTGTCCTTTACCCCTACCTACAGTATACTGTTACTGTCTATTATCTATCCTTTACCCCTACCTACAGTATACTACTGTTACTGTCTATTATCTATCCTTTACCCCAACCTACAGTATACTGCTGTTACTGTCTATTATCTATCATTTACCCCTACCTACAGTATACTGCTGTTACTGTCTATTATCTATCCTTTACCTCCTACCTACAGTATACTGCTGTTACTGTCTATTATCTATCCTTTACCCCTACCTACAGTATACTGCTGTTACTGTCTATTATCTATCCTTTACCCCAACCTACAGTATACTGCTGTTACTGTCTATTATCTATCCTTTACCCCTTCCTACAGTATACTGCTGTTACTGTCTATTATCTATCCTTTACCCCTACCTACAGTATATTGTTGTTACTGTCTATTATCTATCCTTTACCCCTACCTACAGTACACTGCTGTTACTGTCTATTATCTATCCTTTACCCCAACCTACAGTATACTGCTGTTACTGTTTATTATCTATCCTTTACCCCTACCTACAGTATACTGCTGTTACTGTCTATTAACTATCATTTACCCCTACCTACAGTATACTACTGTTACTGTCTATTATCTATCCTTTACTACCTACAGTATACTGCTGTTACTGTCTATTATCTGTCCTTTACCCCTACCTACAGTATACTGTTACTGTCTATTATCTATCCTTTACCCATACCTACAGTATACTACTGTTACTGTCTATTATCTATCCTTTACCCCTACCTACAGTATACTGCTGTTACTGTCTATTGTCTATCATTTACCCCTACCTACAGTATACTGCTGTTACTGTCTATTATCTATCCTTTACCCCTACCTACAGTATACTGCTGTTACTGTCTATTATCTATCCTTTACCCCTACCTACAGTATACTGCTGTTACTGTCTATTATCTATCCTTTACCCCTACCTACAGTATACTGCTGTTACTGTCTATTATCTATCCTTTACCCCTACCTACAGTATACTACTGTTACTGTCTATTATCTATCCTTTACCTCCTACCTACAGTATACTGCTGTTACTGTCTATTATCTATCCTTTACCCCTACCTACAGTATACTGCTGTTACTGTCTATTATCTATCCTTTACCTCCTACCTACAGTATACTGCTGTTACTGTCTATTATCTATCCTTTACCCCTACCTACAGTATACTGCTGTTACTGTCTATTATCTATCCTTTACCCCTACCTACAGTATACTGCTGTTACTATCTATTATCTATCCTTTACCCCTACCTACAGTATACTGCTGTTACTGTCTATTATCTATCCTTTACCCCCTACCTACAGTATACTGCTGTTACTGTCTATTATCTATCCTTTACCCCTACCTACAGTATACTGCTGTTACTGTCTATTATCTATTCTTTACCCCTACCTACAGTATTCTGCTGTTACTGTCTATTATCTATCCTTTACCCCTACCTACAGTATACTGCTCTTACTGTCTATTATCTATCCTTTACCCCTACCTACAGTATACTGCTGTTACTGTCTATTATCTATCCTTTACCCCTACCTACAGTATACTGCTGTTACTGTCTATTATCTATCCTGTTGCCTAGTCACTTTACCCCTACCTACAGTATACTGCTGTTACTGTCTATTATCTATCCTTTACCCCTACCTACAGTATACTGCTGTTACTGTCTATTATCTATCCTTTACCCCTACCTACAGTATACTGCTGTTACTGTCTATTATCTATCCTTTACCCCCTACCTACAGTATACTACTGTTACTGTCTATTATCTATCCTGTTGCCTAGTCACTTTACCCCCTACCTACAGTATACTACTGTTACTGTCTATTATCTATCCTTTACCCCTACCTACAGTATACTGCTGTTACTGTCTATTATCTATCCTTTACCCCTACCTACAGTATACTGCTGTTACTGTCTATTATCTATCCTTTACCCCTACCTACAGTATACTACTGTTACTGTCTATTATCGATCCTTTACCCCTACCTACAGTATACTGCTGTTACTGTCTATTATCTATCCTTTACCCCTACCTACAGTATACTACTGTTACTGTCTATTATCGATCCTTTACCCCTACCTACAGTATACTGCTGTTACTGTCTATTATCTATCCTTTACCCCCTACCTACAGTATACTACTGTTACTGTCTATTATCTATCCTTTACCCCTACCTACAGTATACTGCTGTTACTGTCTATTATCTATCCTGTTGCCTAGTCACTTTACCCCCTACCTACAGTATACTGCTGTTACTGTCTATTATCGATCCTTTACCTCCTACCTACAGTATACTGCTGTTACTGTCTATTATCTATCCTTTACCCCTACCTACAGTATACTGCTGTTACTGTCTATTATCTATCCTTTACCCCAACCTACAGTATACTGCTGTTACTGTCTATTATCTATCATTTACCCCTACCTACAGTATACTGCTGTTACTGTCTATTATCTATCCTTTACCCCTACCTACAGTATACTGCTGTTACTGTCTATTATCTATCCTTTACCCCTACCTACAGTACACTGCTGTTACTGTCTATTATCTATCCTTTACCCCTACCTACAGTATACTGCTGTTACTGTCTATTATCTATCCTTTACCCCTACCTACAGTATACTGCTGTTACTGTCTATTATCTATCCTTTACCCCTACCTACAGTATATTGTTGTTACTGTCTATTATCTATCCTTTACCCCTACCTACAGTACACTGCTGTTACTGTCTATTATCTATCCTTTACCCCAACCTACAGTATACTGCTGTTACTGTTTATTATCTATCCTTTACCCCTACCTACAGTATACTGCTGTTACTGTCTATTAACTATCATTTACCCCTACCTACAGTATACTACTGTTACTGTCTATTATCTATCCTTTACCCCTACCTACAGTATACTGCTGTTACTGTCTATTATCTGTCCTTTACCCCTACCTACAGTATACTGTTACTGTCTATTATCTATCCTTTACCCCTACCTACAGTATACTACTGTTACTGTCTATTATCTATCCTTTACCCCTACCTACAGTATACTGCTGTTACTGTCTATTGTCTATCATTTACCCCTATCTACAGTATACTGCTGTTACTGTCTATTATCTATCTACCCCTACCTACAGTATACTGCTGTTACTGTCTATTATCTATCCTTTACCCCTACCTACAGTATACTGCTGTTACTGTCTATTATCTATCCTTTACCCCTACCTACAGTATACTGCTGTTACTGTCTATTATCTATCCTTTACCCCTACCTACAGTATACTGCTGTTACTGTCTATTATCTATCCTTTACCCCTACCTACAGTATACTACTGTTACTGTCTATTATCTATCCTTTACCTCCTACCTACAGTATACTGCTGTTACTGTCTATTATCTATCCTTTACCCCTACCTACAGTATACTGCTGTTACTGTCTATTATCTATCCTTTACCTCCTACCTACAGTATACTGCTGTTACTGTCTATTATCTATCCTTTACCCCTACCTACAGTATACTGCTGTTACTGTCTATTATCTATCCTTTACCCCTACCTACAGTATACTGCTGTTACTATCTATTATCTATCCTTTACCCCTACCTACAGTATACTGCTGTTACTGTCTATTATCTATCCTTTACCCCCTACCTACAGTATACTGCTGTTACTGTCTATTATCTATCCTTTACCCCTACCTACAGTATACTGCTGTTACTGTCTATTATCTATTCTTTACCCCTACCTACAGTATTCTGCTGTTACTGTCTATTATCTATCCTTTACCCCTACCTACAGTATACTGCTCTTACTGTCTATTATCTATCCTTTACCCCTACCTACAGTATACTGCTGTTACTGTCTATTATCTATCCTGTTGCCTAGTCACTTTACCCCCTACCTACAGTATACTGCTGTTACTGTCTATTATCTATCCTTTACCCCTACCTGCAGTATACTGCTGTTACTGTCTATTATCTATCCTTTACCCCTACCTACAGTATACTGCTGTTACTGTCTATTATCTATCCTTTACCCCTACCTACAGTATACTGCTGTTCCTGTCTTCCTGTATTTATCCTCATCTGTTAATCTGTTCTCCTCCTTCACCTGATCTCACCATCACTTTACTACTACTACTTGCAAAAGTATTCACCCCCTTGGCGTTTTTCCTATTATGTTGCAACAACCTGTAATTTAAATGGATTTTTATTTGGATTTCATGTAATGGACAAACACAAAATTGTCCAAATTGGTGAAATGAAATGAAAAAAATTACTTATTTCAAAAACCCCCGCCCCCAAATTATGAAAAAGTGGTGGGTGTACAGTATATGTATACCCCCCCCCCCCCTTTGCTACGAAGCCCCTAAATAAGATCTGGTGCAACCAATTACCTTCAGAAGTAACATAATTAGTTAAATAAAGTCCACCTGTGTGCAATCTAAGTGTCACATGATCTGTCACATGATCTCAGTATATATACACCTGTTCTGAAAGGCCCCATAGTCTGCAACAGTATTACGAGAGGTGCTGCAAAGCTTGCTTAAAGAAAAAGAGAAGCAAACTCGTTTGGTGTTCACCAATAGGCATGTGGGAGACTCCCCAAACATATGGAAGAAGGTACTGTGGGAGACTCTCCAAACATATGGAAGAAGGTACTGTGGGAGACTCTCCAAACAGATGGAAGAAGGTAACGTGGGAGACTCCCCAAACAGATGGAAGAAGGTACCGTGGGAGACTCCCCAAACAGATGGAAGAAGGTAACGTGGGAGACTCCCCAAACAGATGGAAGAAGGTACCGTGGGAGACTCCCCAAACAGATGGAAGAAGGTAACGTGGGAGACTCCCCAAACAGATGAAGGTACCGTGGGAGACTCCCCAAACATATGGAAGAAGGTACTGTGGGAGACTCTCCAAACATATGGAAGAAGGTACCGTGGGAGACTCCCCAAACAGATGGAAGAAGGTAACGTGGGAGACTCCCCAAACAGATGGAAGAAGGTAACGTGGGAGACTCCCCAAACAGATGAAGGTACCGTGGGAGACTCTCCAAACATATGGAAGAAGGTACTGTGGGAGACTCTCCAAACATATGGGAGAAGGTACTGTGGGAGACTCCCCAAACATATGGAAGAAGGTACTGTGGGAGACTCCCCAAACAGAAGGTACTGTGGGAGACTCCCCAAACATATGGAAGAAGATACCGTGAGAGACTTCCCAAACATATGGAAGAAGGTACCGTGGGAGACTCCCCAAACAGATGGAAGAAGGTACCGTGGGAGACTCCCCAAACAGAAGGTACTCTGGGAGACTCCCCAAACAGAAGGTACTGTGGGAGACTCCCCAAACAGAAGGTACTGTGGGAGACTCCCCAAACAGAAGGTACTGTGGGAGACTCTCCAAACAGAAGGTACTGTGGGAGACTCCCCAAACAGAAGGTACTGTGGGAGACTATCCAAACAGAAGGTACTGTGGGAGACTCCCCAAACAGAAGGTACTGTGGGAGACTCTCCAAACAGAAGGTACTGTGGGAGACTCCCCAAACAGAAGGTACTGTGGGAGACTCCCCAAACAGAAGGTACTGTGGGAGACTCACCAAACAGAAGGTACTATGGGAGACTCCCCAAATAGAAGGTACTGTGGGAGACTCCCCAAACAGAAGGTGCTGTTGGAGACTCCCCAAACAGAAGGTACTGTGGGAGACTCCCCAAACAGAAGGTACTGTGGGAGACTCCCCAAACAGAAGGTACTATGGGAGACTCCCCAAACAGAAGGTACTGTTGGAGACTCCCCAAACAGAAGGTACTGTGGGAGACTCCCCAAACAGAAGGTACTGTGGGAGACTCCCCAAACAGAAGGTACTGTGGGAGACTCCCCAAACAGAAGGTACTGTGGGAGACTCCCCAAACAGAAGGTACTGTGGGAGACTCCCCAAACAGAAGGTACTGTGGGAGACTCCCCAAACAGAAGGTACTCTGGTCACATGAAACTAAAAGAGACTTGCAGCTGTAATTGCTGCAAAACGTGTATTACGAATATTTATGCTCAATCTGTTTTTTCTTGCTTGTGTCACACATAAAACGTTTTTTGCATCTTGAAAGTGGTAGGCATGTTGTGTAAATCAAATGATACAAACCCCCCAAAAATTCAGGTTAATTCCAGATTGTAAGGCAACAAAATATGAAAAATGCCAGAGGGGGTGAATACTTTCACACACTGTATCTCTACCTCTCATCTGACTGTTAATTCACTCTGGAATGGGTCTGTTCTAGATGGAATGTGGAGACAGTTAACTGTCTCTGGAATGGGTCTGTTCTAGATGGAATGTGGAGACTGTTAACTGTCTCTGGAATGGGTCTGTTCTAGATGGAATGTGGAGACAGTTAACTGTCTCTGGAATGGGTCTGTTCTAGATGGAATGTGGAGACAGTTAACTGTCTCTGGAATGGGTCTGTTCTAGATGGAATGTGGAGACTGTTAACTGTCTCTGGAATGGGTCTGTTCTAGATGGAATGTGGAGACAGTTAACTGTCTCTGGAATGGGTCTGTTGAAGATGGAATGTGGAGACTGTTAACAGTCTCTGGAATGGGTCTGTTCTAGATGGAATGTGGAGACTGTTAACTGTCTCTGGAATGGGTCTGTTGAAGATGGAATGTGGAGACTGTTAACTGTCTCTGGAATGGGTCTGTTCTAGATGGAATGTGGAGACTGTTAACTGTCTCTGGAATGGGTCTGTTCTAGATGGAATGTGGAGACAGTTAACTGTCTCTGGAATGGGTCTGTTGAAGATGGAATGTGGAGACTGTTAACTGTCTCTGGAATGGGTCTGTTCTAGATGGAATGTGGAGACAGTTAACTGTCTCTGGAATGGGTCTGTTGAAGATGGAATGTGGAGACTGTTAACTGTCTCTGGAATGGGTCTGTTCTAGATGGAATGTGGAGACTTAACTGTCTCTGGAATGGGTCTGTTCAAGATGGAATGTGGAGACAGTTAACTGTCTCTGGAATGGGTCTGTTGAAGATGGAATGTGGAGACTGTTAACTGTCTCTGGAATGGCCACTAATATAACCACATTATCCACTGATTTGCTGTTAGTCCCCTAGGCAATAGAATGGAGTCAGCTGTAGCTAGCTGACAGTCATGGCCCAACAATATAACCCACTGTGGTGGGATTAACAACAAGTTTATCTTTAAAATGTTATAAGATACTTGTATGTTTGAGGAATTTAAATGATCAGATTTCTGTTGTTTAAATTTGGCGCCCTGCACTTTCATTGGCTGTTGTCATACCGATCCAGTGTTTTCGATCCAAATCTACTAATTATATGCATATATTAGCAACTGGGCCTGAGTAGCAGGCAGTTTACTCTGGGCACCTTATTCATCCAAGCTACTCAATACTGCCCCCCCAGCCATAAGAAGTTAAATAAAAGTTAAATTAACAAATATTTTACAAAACTGAGACTTGTTCTCTGAAGCCAAGACTCTGATATAATTAGACTTATTTCCTAAAGACTCTACTGTAATGAGGTCTGTTCCTTGAAGCCTAAACTCTGATTTAATGAGACTTATTCCCTAAAGACTCTACTGTAATGAGGTCTGTTCCCTGAAGCCTAAACTCTGATTTAATGAGACTTATTCCCTAAAGACTCTACTGTAATGAGGTCTGTTCCCTGAAGCCTAAACTCTGATTTAATGAGACTTATTCCCTAAAGACTCTACTGTAATGAGGTCTGTTCCCTGAAGCCTAAACTCTGATTTAATGAAGTCTGTTCCCTGAATCCTAAACTCGGATGTAATGAGGATTGTTCCCTGAATCCTAAACTCTACTGTAATGAGGTCTGTTCCCTGAAGCCTAAACTCCGATGTAATGAGGCTTGTAATAAGGAAATATCTGAAATTTTGGAACGCAATCGTTTTTTTTGCTCTATCCTCAATATAGACATATTGAGTCTGTCCTCAATATAGGCGTATTGAGTCTGTCCTCAATATAGACATATTGAGTCTGTCCTCAATATAGACATATTGAGTCTGTCCTCAATATAGGCGTATTGAGTCTGTCCTCAATATAGACATATTGAGTCTGTCCTCAATATAGGCGTATTGAGTCTGTCCTCAATATAGACATATTGAGTCTGTCCTCAATATAGACATATTAGGTCTGTCCTCAATATAGGCGTATTGAGTCTGTCCTCAATATAGGCATATTGAGTCTGTCCTCAATATAGGCGTATTGAGTCTGTCCTCAATATAGACGTATTGATTCTGTCCTCAATATAGACGTATTGAGTCTGTCCTCAATATAGACGTATTGAGTCTGTCCTCAATATAGGCGTACTGAGTCTGTCCTCAATATAGACGTATTGAGTCTGTCCTCAATATAGGCGTACTGAGTCTGTCCTCAAATAGACGTACTGAGTCTGTCCTCAATATAGACGAACTGAGTCTGTCCTCAATATAGGCGTATTGAGCCTGTCCTCAATATACATTTAAGTCATTTACATTTAAGTCATTTAGCAGACGCTCTTATCCAGAGCGACTTACAAATTGGTGCTTTCACCTTATGACATCCAGTGGAACAGCCACTTTACAATAGTGCATCTAGGTCTTTTAAGGGGGGAGAAAGATTACTTTATCCTATCCTAGGTATTCCTTAAAGAGGTGGGGTTTCAGGTGTCTCCGGAAGGTGGTGATTGACTCCGCTGTCCTGGCGTCGTGAGGGAGTTTGTTCCACCATTGGGGGCCAGAGCAGCGAACAGTTTTGACTGGGCTGAGCGGGAACTGTACTTCCTCAGTGGTAGGGAGGCGAGCAGGCCAGAGGTGGATGAACGCAGTGCCCTTGTTTGGGTGTAGGGCCTGATCAGAGCCTGGAGGTAGTGAGGTGCCGTTCCCCTCACAGCTCCGTAGGCAAGCACCATGGTCTTGTAGCGGATGCGAGCTTCAACTGGAAGCCAGTGGAGAGAGCGGAGGAGCGGGGTGACGTGAGAGAACTTGGGAAGGTTGAACACCAGACGGGCTGCGGCGTTCTGGATGAGTTGTAGGGGTTTAATGGCACAGGCAGGGAGCCCAGCCAACAGCGAGTTGCAGTAATCCAGACGGGAGATGACAAGTGCCTGGATTAGGACCTGCGCCGCTTCCTGTGTGAGGCAGGGTCGTACTCTGCGGATGTTGTAGAGCATGAACCTACAGGAACGGGCCACCGCCTTGATGTTATTTGAGAACGACAGGGTGTTGTCCAGGATCACGCCAAGGTTCTTAGCGCTCTGGGACGAGGACACAATGGAGTTGTCAACCGTGATGGCGAGATCATGGAACGGGCAGTCCTTCCCGGGAGGAAGAGCAGCTCCGTCTTGCCGAGGTTCAGCTTGAGGTGATGATCCGTCATCCACACTGATATGTCTGCCAGACATGCAGAGATGCGATTCGCCACCTGGTCGTCAGAAGGGGGAAAGGAGAAGATTAATTGTGTGTCGTCTGCATAGCAATGATAGGAGAGACCATGTGAGGTTATGACAGAGCCAAGTGACTTGGTGTATAGCGAGAATAGGAGAGGGCCTAGAACAGAGCCCTGGGGGACACCAGTGGTGAGAGCACGTGGTGTGGAGACGGATTCTCGCCACGCCACCTGGTAGGAGCGACCTGTCAGGTAGGACGCAATCCAAGCGTGGGCCGCGCCGGAGATGCCCAACTCGGAGAGGGTGGAGAGGAGGATCTGATGGTTCACAGTATCGAAGGCAGCCGATAGGTCTAGAAGGATGAGAGCAGAGGAGAGAGAGTTAGCTTTAGCAGTGCGGAGCGCCTCCGTGATACAGAGAAGAGCAGTCTCAGTTGAATGACTAGTCTTGAAACCTGACTGATTTGGATCAAGAAGGTCATTCTGAGAGAGATAGCGGGAGAGCTGGCCAAGGACGGCACGTTCAAGAGTTTTGGAGAGAAAAGAAAGAAGGGATACTGGTCTGTAGTTGTTGACATCGGAGGGATCGAGTGTAGGTTTTTTCAGAAGGGGTGCAACTCTCGCTCTCTTGAAGACGGAAGGGACGTAGCCAGCGGTCAGGGATGAGTTGATGAGCGAGGTGAGGTAAGGGAGGAGAGGTCTCCGGAAATGGTCTGGAGAAGAGAGGAGGGGATAGGGTCAAGCGGGCAGGTTGTTGGGCGGCCGGCCGTCACAAGACGCGAGATGTCATCTGGAGAGAGAGGAGAAAGAGGTCAGAGCACAGGGTAGGGCAGTGTGAGCAGAACCAGCGGTGTCGTTTGACTTAGCAAACGAGGATCGGATGTCGTCGACCTTCTTTTCAAAATGGTTGACGAAGTCATCTGCAGAGAGGGAGGAGGGGGGGGAGGGGGAGGAGGATTCAAGAGGGAGGAGAAGGTGGCAAAGAGCTTCCTAGGGTTAGAGGCAGATGCTTGGAATTTAGAGTGGTAGAAAGTGGCTTTAGCAGCAGAGACAGAGGAGGAAAATGTAGAGAGGAGGGAGTGAAAGGATGCCAGGTCCGCAGGGAGGCGAGTTTATAGACGTATATAGTCTGTCCTCAATATAGACGTACTGAGTCTGTCCTCAATATAGGCGTATTGAGCCTTAAACTCCTGGAACTTCATATACAAGTTGTCTATTAGATGTATAGCCATTGAAAAGAGACGAAACAGACTTTAAAGTGAGGAGAATCGCTGAGTCAGAGCTTTCTGCAGCCCCTCAGACAGCTAATTAGACACATTTACAATGCTTTAACCTGGAGGTGCACACACAGGCACGTGCACGCATTCACACACACACACAGGCACGTGCACGCATTCACACACACACACACACAGGCACGTGCACGCATTCACACACACACACACAGGCACGTGCACGCATTCACACACACACACAGGCACGTGCACGCATTCACACACACACACACACAGGCACGTGCACGCATTCACACACACACACAAGCACGTGCACGCATTCACACACACACACAGGCACGTGCACGCATTCATATACACACACACACTCGAGGGGCTTTAAAAATGTGTAAGTGCGTGTGTGTGTGTGTGTGTGTGTGTGTCTGTCTGAAAGTTAGACACAGAGGAATAGACGAATAGCAGTAAATATACTGCTGAGTATTCAAACATTAAGAACACTGCTCTTTCCACCACTGACCAGGTGAATCCAGGTGAATCCAGGTGAATCCAGGTGAATCCAGGTGAATCCAGGGGAAAGCTATGATCTCTGATTTGAAGTTCACTTTTTAAATCCACTTCAATCAGTGTATATGAAGAGGAGGACAGGATTTTTAAGGAACAATTGAGACAAGCGGTGTGCATGTGTGCCATTCAGAGGGTGAACGGGCAAGAAACATATTTCAGTGCTTTGCAACGGGGTATGGTAGTAGGTGCCAGGCGCACCTGTTTGAGTCTGTCAAGAAACGTATGTATCAAGAATGGTCCAACACCCAAAGGACATCCAGCTAACATGACACAACTGTGGGAGGCATTGGGGTCAACATGGGCCAGCATTCCTGTGGAACGCTTTCGACACCTTGTAGAGTCCATGTCCTTACAAATTGAGGCTGTTCCGGGGGTAAAAGGGGAAGGAAGGTGCACCTGAATATTAGGAAGGTGTTCCTAATGTTTGGTATACGCAGTGTACATGAAAACTGAAATACTGATGACAGTCAGTTTACGATGAAAGACTGAAACATTGATAATGCTTCCACTGATAATGACTGAGTAAATGAAATGAAGATGCTACAAACTGCTGTGGAATGAAAGTCCTGCTACATTACTACTCCACATACTACTCCACATTGAACCACAGAGGATGGGTACATTACTACTCTACATTGAACCACATAGGATGGCTACATTACTACTCCACATTGAACCACAGCCAGAGGATGGGTACATTACTACTCATTGAACCACAGAGGATGGGTACATTAATACTCCACATTGAACCACAGCAGATGGCTACATTACTACTCCACATTGAACCACAGCCAGAGGATGGGTACATTACTCCTCATTGATCCACAGAGGATGGGTACATTACTACTCCTCATTGAACCACAGAGGATGGGTACATTACTACTCCACATTGAACCACAGAGGATGGGTACATTACTACTCCACATTGAACTACAGCCAGAGGATGGCTACATTACTACTCCACATTTAACTACAGCCAGAGGATGGCTACATTACTACTCCACATTGAACTACAGCCAGAGGATGGCTACATTACTACTCCACATTGAACTACAGAGGATGGCTACATTACTACTCCACATTGACCTAAAGCCAGAGGATGGCTACATTACTACTCTACATTGAACCACAGAGGATGGGTACATTACTACTCCACATTGAACTACAGCCAGAGGATGGCTACATTACTACTCCACATTGAACTACAGCCAGAGGATGGCTACATAACTACACCACATTGAACTACAGAGGATGGCTACATTACTACTCTACATTGAACCACAGCCAGAGGATGGCTACATTACTACTCCACATTGAACTACAGAGGATGGCTACATTACTACTCTACATTGAACCACAGCCAGAGGATGGCTACATTACTACTCCACATTGAACTACAGAGGATGGCTACATTACTACTCCACATTGAAATACAGCCAGAGGATGGCTACATTACTACTCCACATTGAACTACAGCGGATGGGTAATTTACTACTCCACATTGAACTACAGAGGATGGGTACATTACTACTCCACATTGAACCACAGAGGACGGCTACATTACTACTTCACATTGAACCACAGAGGATGGCTACATTACTGCTCCACATTGAACCACAGAGGATGGCTACATTACTACTCCACATTGAACCACAGAGGATTGCTACATTACTGCTCCACATTGAACCACAGAGGATTGCTACATTACTGCTCCACATTGAACCACAGAGGTTGGGTACATTACTACTCCCATTGAACCACAGAGGATTGCTACATTACTACTCCACATTAAACCACAGCCAGAGGATGGATACATTACTACTTCACATTGAACCACAGAGGATGGGTACATTACTACTCCACATTGAACCACAGAGGATGGGTACATTACTACTCCACATTGAACCACAGAGGATGGGTACATTACTACTCCACATTGAACCACAGAGGATGGGTACATTACTACTCCACATTGAACCACAGAGGACGGCTACATTACTACTCCACATTGAACCACAGAGGATGGCTACATTACTGCTCCACATTGAACCACAGAGGATGGCTACATTACTACTCCACATTGAACCACAGAGGATTGCTACATTACTGCTCCACAATGAACCACAGAGGATTGCTACATTACTGCTCCACATTGAACCACAGAGGTTGGGTACATTACTACTCCCATTAAACCACAGAGGATTGCTACATTACTACTCCACATTAAACCACAGCCAGAGGATGGGTACATTACTACTCCACATTGAACCACAGAGGATGGGTACATTACTACTCCACATTGAACCACAGAGGATGGGTACATTACTACTCCTCATTGAACCACAGCCAGAGGATGGGTACATTACTACTCCACATTGAACCACAGCCAGAAGATGGGTACATTACTACTCATTGAACCACAGAGGATGGGTACATTACTACTCCTCATTGAACCACAGAGGATGGGTACATTACTACTCCTCATTGAACCACAGAGGATGGGTACATTACTACTCCACATTGAACCAGAGGATAGGTACATTACTACTCCACATTGAACCAAAGAGGATGGGTACATTACTACTCCTCATTGAACCACAGCCAGAGGATGGGTACATTACTACTCCTCATTGAACCACAGCCAGAGGATGGGTACATTACTACTCCACATTGAACCACAGCGGTTGGGTACATTACTACTCCACATTGAACCACAGAGGATGGGTACATTACTACTCCACAATGAACCAGATAATTACTACATTACTACTCCACATTGAACCAGAGGATGGGTACATTGATACTCTATATTGAACCAGAGGACGGCTACATTACTACTCCACATTGAACCAGATAATTACTACATTACTACTCCACATTGAACCAGAGGATGGGTACATTGCTACTCTATATTGAACCAGAGGATGGGTACATTGCTACTCCACATTGAACCACAGAGGATGGCTACATTACTACTCCACATTGAACTACAGAGGATGGCTACATTACTACTCCACATTGAACCACAGCCAGAGGATGGGTACATTACTACTCCACATTGAACCACAGCGGTTGGGTACATTACTACTCCACATTGAACCACAGAGGATGGGTACATTACTACTCCACAATGAACCAGAGAATTACTACATTACTACTCCACATTGAACCAGAGGATGGGTACATTGATACTCCACATTGAACCAGATAATTACTACATTACTACTCCACATTGAACCAGAGGATGGGTACATTGCTACTCTTCATTGAACCACAGCCAGAGGATGGGTACATTACTACTCCACATTGAACCACAGCGGTTGGGTACATTACTACTCCACATTGAACCACAGAGGATGGGTACATTACTACTCCACAATGAACCAGAGAATTACTACAGGATTACTACTCCACATTGAACCAGAGGATGGGTACATTGATACTCCACATTGAACCAGATAATTACTACATTACTACTCCACATTGAACCAGAGGATGGCTACATTACTACTCCACTTTGAACTACAGAGGATGGCTACATTACTACTCCACATTGCACCCCAGAGGATGGCTACATTACTACTCCACATTGAACCCCAGAGGAAGGCTACATTACTACTGCACATTGAACTACAGAGGATGGGTACATTACTACTCCACATTGCACCCCAGAGGATGGCTACATTACTACTCCACATTGAACCCCAGAGGATGGGTACATTACTACTCACTTTGAACCACAGAGGATGGGTACATTACTACTCCACATTGAGCCCCAGAGGACGGCTACATTACTACTCCACATTGAATCACAGAGGATGGCTACATTACTACTCTACATTGAACTCCAGAGGATGGCTACATTGCTACTTCTCATTGAACCCCAGAGGATGGCTACATTACTACTCCACATTGAACTACAGAGGATGGGTACATTACTACTCCACATTGAACCACAGAGGATGGCTACATTACTACTCCACATTGAACCACAGAGGATGGGTACATTACTACTCACTTTGAACCACAGAGGATGGCTACATTACTACTCCACATTGAACCAGAGGATGGGTACATTACTACTCCACATTGAACCACAGAGGATGGGTACATTACTACTCCACATTGAACCAGAGGATAGGTACATTACTACTCCACATTGAACCACAGAGGATGGGTACATTACTACTCCACATTGAACCACAGAGGATGGGTACATTACTACTCCACATTGAACTACAGCCAGAGGATGGCTACATTACTACTCCACATTTAACTACAGCCAGAGGATGGCTACATTACTACTCCACATTGAACTACAGCCAGAGGATGGCTACATTACTACTCCACATTGAACTACAGAGGATGGCTACATTACTACTCCACATTGACCTAAAGCCAGAGGATGGCTACATTACTACTCTACATTGAACCACAGAGGATGGGTACATTACTACTCCACATTGAACTACAGCCAGAGGATGGCTACATTACTACTCCACATTGAACTACAGCCAGAGGATGGCTACATTACTACTCCACATTGAACTACAGAGGATGGCTACATTACTACTCCACATTGAACTACAGCCAGAGGATGGCTACATTACTACTCCACATTGAACTACAGCGGATGGGTAATTTACTACTCCACATTGAACCACAGAGGTTGGGTACATTACTACTCCCATTAAACCACAGAGGATTGCTACATTACTACTCCACATTAAACCACAGCCAGAGGATGGGTACATTACTACTCCACATTGAACCACAGAGGATGGGTACATTACTACTCCACATTGAACCACAGAGGATGGGTACATTACTACTCCTCATTGAACCACAGCCAGAGGATGGGTACATTACTACTCCACATTGAACCACAGCCAGAGGATGGGTAAATTACTACTCATTGAACCACAGAGGATGGGTACATTACTACTCCTCATTGAACCACAGAGGATGGGTACATTACTACTCCTCATTGAACCACAGAGGATGGGTACATTACTACTCCACATTGAACCAGAGGATAGGTACATTACTACTCCACATTGAACCAAAGAGGATGGGTACATTACTACTCCTCATTGAACCACAGCCAGAGGATGGGTACATTACTACTCCTCATTGAACCACAGCCAGAGGATGGGTACATTACTACTCCACATTGAACCACAGCGGTTGGGTACATTACTACTCCACATTGAACCACAGAGGATGGGTACATTACTACTCCACAATGAACCAGAGAATTACTACATTACTACTCCACATTGAACCAGAGGATGGGTACATTGATACTCCACATTGAACCAGATAATTACTACATTACTACTCCACATTGAACCAGAGGATGGGTACATTGCTACTCCTCATTGAACCACAGCCAGAGGATGGGTATATTACTACTCCACATTGAACCACAGCGGTTGGGTACATTACTACTCCACATTGAACCACAGAGGATGGGTACATTACTACTCCACAATGAACCAGAGAATTACTACATTACTACTCCACATTGAACCAGAGGATGGGTACATTGATACTCCACATTGAACCAGATAATTACTACATTACTACTCCACATTGAACCAGAGGATGGCTACATTACTACTCCACTTTGAACTACAGAGGATGGCTACATTACTACTCCACATTGCACCCCAGAGGATGGCTACATTACTACTCCACATTGAACCCCAGAGGATGGCTACATTACTATTCCACATTGAACTACAGAGGATGGGTACATTACTACTCCACATTGCACCCCAGAGGATGGCTACATTACTACTCCACATTGAACCCCAGAGGATGGGTACATTACTACTCACTTGAACCACAGAGGATGGGTACATTACTACTCCACATTGAGCCCCAGAGGACGGCTACATTACTACTCCACATTGAATCACAGAGGATGGCTACATTACTACTCTCATTGAACTCCAGAGGATGGCTACATTGCTACTTCTCATTGAACCAGAGAGGATGGCTACATTACTACTCCACATTGAACTACAGAGGATGGGTACATTACTACTCCACATTGAACCACAGAGGATGGCTACATTACTACTCCACATTGAACCACAGAGGATGGGTACATTACTACTCACTTTGAACCACAGAGGATGGCTACATTACTACTTCACATTGAACTACAGAGGATGGCTACATTACTACTCCACATTGAACCACAGAGGATGGGTACATTACTACTCCACATTGAACCAGAGGATAGGTACATTACTACTCCACATTGAACCACAGAGGATGGGTACATTACTACTCCACATTGAACCACAGAGGATGGGTACATTACTACTCCACATTGAACTACAGCCAGAGGATGGCTACATTACTACTCCACATTTAACTAAAGCCAGAGGATGGCTACATTACTACTCCACATTGAACTACAGCCAGAGGATGGCTACATTACTACTCCACATTGAACTACAGAGGATGGCTACATTACTACTCCACATTGACCTAAAGCCAGAGGATGGCTACATTACTACTCTACATTGAACCACAGAGGATGGGTACATTACTACTCCACATTGAACCAGCCAGAGGATGGGTACATTACTACTCCACATTGAACTACAGCCAGAGGATGGCTACATTACTACTCCACATTGAACTACAGAGGATGGCTACATTACTACTCCACATTGAACTACAGCCAGAGGATGGCTACATTACTACTCCACATTGAACTACAGCGGATGGGTAATTTACTACTCCACATTGAACCACAGAGGTTGGGTACATTACTACTCCCATTAAACCACAGAGGATTGCTACATTACTACTCCACATTAAACCACAGCCAGAGGATGGGTACATTACTACTCCACATTGAACCACAGAGGATGGGTACATTACTACTCCACATTGAACCACAGAGGATGGGTACATTACTACTCCTCATTGAACCACAGCCAGAGGATGGGTACATTACTACTCCACATTGAACCACAGCCAGAGGATGGGTACATTACTACTCATTGAACCACAGAGGATGGGTACATTACTACTCCTCATTGAACCACAGAGGATGGGTACATTACTACTCCATTGAACCACAGAGGATGGCTACATTACTACTCCACATTGAACCAGAGGATGGTACATTACTACTCCACATTGAACCAAAGAGGATGGGTACATTACTACTCCTCATTGAACCACAGCCAGAGGATGGGTACATTACTACTCCTCATTGAACCACAGCCAGAGGATGGGTACATTACTACTCCCATTGAACCACAGAGGATTGGGTACATTACTACTCCACATTGAACCACAGAGGATGGGTACATTACTACTCCACAATGAACCAGAGAATTACTACATTACTACTCCACATTGAACCAGAGGATGGGTATTGATACTCTATATTGAACCAGAGGACGGCTACATTACTACTCCACATTGAACCAGATAATTACTACATTACTACTCCACATTGAACCAGAGGATGGGTACATTGCTACTCTATATTGAACCAGAGGATGGGTACATTGCTACTCCACATTGAACCACAGAGGATGGCTACATTACTACTCCACATTGAACTACAGAGGATGGCTACATTACTACTCCACAATTCCACATTGAACTACAGAACCAGAGGATGGGTACATTACTACTCCACATTGAACCACAGAGGATGGGTACATTACTACTCCACATTGAACCACAGAGGATGGGTACATTACTACTCCACATTGAACCACAGAGGATGGGTACATTACTACTCCACATTGAACCAGAGGATGGTACATTACTACTCCACATTGAACCAGAGGATGGGTACATTACTACTCTCATTGAACCACAGCCAGAGGATGGGTACATTACTACTCCACATTGAACCACAGAGGATGGGTACATTACTACTCCACATTGAACCAGAGAATTACTACATTACTACTCCACATTGAACCAGAGAATGGGTACATTGGTACTCTATATTGAACCAGAGGATGGCTACATTACTACTCCACATTGAACCAGATAATTACTACATTACTACTCCACATTGAACCAGAGGATGGGTACATTGCTACTCTATATTGAACCAGAGGATGGGTACATTGCTACTCCACATTGAACCCCAGAGGATGGCTACATTACTACTCCACATTGAACTACAGAGGATGGGTACATTACTACTCCACATTGAACCACAGAGGATGGGTACATTACTACTCACTTTGAACCACAGAGGATGGGTACATTACTACTCCACATTGAGCCCCAGAGGATGGGTACATTACTACTCCACATTGAGCCCCAGAGGACGGCTACATTACTACTCCACATTGAATCACAGAGGATGGCTACATTACTACTTCACATTGAACCACGGAGGATGGCTACATTACTACTCCACATTGAACCAGAGAGGATGGGTACATTACTACCCACATTGAACCACAGTCAGAGGATGGGTACATTACTACTCCTCATTGAACCACAGAGGATGGGTAAATTACTACTCCACATTGAACCAGAGGATAGGTACATTACTACTCCACATTGAACCACAGAGGATGGGTACATTACTACTCCTCATTGAACCACAGCCAGAGGATGGGTACATTACTACTCCACATTGAACCACAGAGGATGGGTACATTACTACTCACTTTGAACCACAGAGGATGGGTACATTACTACTCCACATTGAGCCCCAGAGGATGGGTACATTACTACTCCACATTGAGCCCCAGAGGACGGCTACATTACTACTCCACATTGAATCACAGAGGATGGCTACATTACTACTTCACATTGAACCACGGAGGATGGCTACATTACTACTCCACATTGAACCAGAGAGGATGGGTACATTACTACCCACATTGAACCACAGTCAGAGGATGGGTACATTACTACTCCATTGAACCACAGAGGATGGGTAACTACACATTGAACCAGAGGATAGGTACATTACTACTCCACATTGAACCACAGAGGATGGGTACATTACTACTCCTCATTGAACCACAGCCAGAGGATGGGTACATTACTACTCCACATTGAACCACAGCCAGAGGATGCGTACATTACTACTCATTGAACCACAGAGGATGGGTACATTACTACTCCTCATTGAACCACAGAGGATGGGTACATTTCTTCTGCACATTGAACCAGAATATGGGTACATTACTACTCCTCATTGAACCACAGCCAGAGGATGGGTACATTACTACTACACATTGAACCACAGAGGTTGGGTACATTACTACTCCACATTGAACCACAGAGGATGGGTACATTACTACTCCACATTGAACCAGAGGATAGGTACATTACTACTCCACATTGAATGACAGAGGATGGGTACATTACTACTCCTCATTGAACCACAGCCAGAGGATGGGTACATTACTACTCCACATTGAACCAGATAATTACTACATTACTACTCCACATTGAACCAGAGGATGGGTACATTGGTACTCTATATTGAACCAGAGGATGGCTACATTACTACTCCACATTGAACCAGATAATTACTACATTACTACTCCACATTGAACCAGAGGATGGGTACATTGCTACTCTATATTGAACCAGAGGATGGGTACATTGCTACTCCACATTGAACTACAGAGGATGGGTACATTACTACTCCACATTGAACCCCAGAGGATGGCTACATTACTACTCCACATTGAACTACAGAGGATGGGTACATTACTACTCCACATTGAACCACAGAGGATGGCTACATTACTACTCCACATTGAACCACAGAGGATGGGTACATTACTACTCCACATTGAACCACAGAGGATGGCTACATTACTACTCCACATTGAGCCCCAGAGGATGGGTACATTACTACTCCACATTGAGCCCCAGAGGACGGCTACATTACTACTCCACATTGCATCACAGAGGATGGCTACATTACTACTTCACATTGAACCACGGAGGATGGCTACATTACTACTCCACATTGAACCAGAGAGGATGGGTACATTTCTACCCACATTGAACCACAGTCAGAGGATGGGTACATTACTACTCCTCATTGAACCAGAGAGGATGGGTACATTACTACCCACATTGAACCACAGTCAGAGGATGGGTACATTACTACTCCTCATTGAACCACAGAGGATGGGTACATTACTACTCCACATTGAACCAGAGGATAGGTACATTACTACTCCACATTGAACCACAGAGGATGGGTACATTACTACTCCTCATTGAACCACAGCCAGAGGATGGGTACATTACTACTCCACATTGAACCACAGCCAGAGGATGGGTACATTACTACTCATTGAACCACAGAGGATGGGTACATTACTACTCCTCATTGAACAACAGAGGATGGGTACATTACTACTCCTCATTGAACCACAGAGGATGGCTACATTACTACTCCACATTGAACCACAGAGGATGGCTACATTACTACTCCACTTTGAACTACAGAGGATGGCTACATTACTACTCCACATTGAACCCCAGAGGATGGCTAAATTACTACTCCACATTGAACCCCAGAGGATGGCTACATTACTACTCCACATTGAACCACAGAGGATGGCTACATTACTACTCCACATTGAACCACAGAGGATGGGTACATTACTACTCACTTTGAACCACAGAGGATGGGTACATTACTACTCCACATTGAGCCCCAGAGGACGGCTACATTACTACTCCACATTGAATCACAGAGGATGGCTACATTACTACTCTACATTGAACTCCAGAGGATGGCTACATTGCTACTCCACATTGAACCCCAGAGGATGGCTACATTACTACTCCACATTGAACTACAGAGGATTGGTACATTACTACTCCACATTGAACCACAGAGGATGGCTACATTACTACTCCACATTGAACCACAGAGGATGGGTACATTACTACTCACTTTGAACCACAGAGGATGGGTACATTACTACTCCACATTGAGCCCCAGAGGATGGCTACATTACTACTCCACAATGAATCACAGAGGATGGCTACATTACTACTTCACATTGAACTACAGAGGATGGCTACATTACTACTCCACATTGAGCCCCAGAGGACGGCTACATTACTACTCCACATTGAACCACAGTGGATGGGTACATTACTACTCCACATTGAACCACAGAGGATGGGTACATTACTACTCCACATTGAACCAGAGGATAGGTACATTACTACTCCACATTGAACGACAGAGGATGGGTACATTACTACTCCTCATTGAACCACAGCCAGAGGATGGGTACATTACTACTCCACATTGAACCACAGAGGATGGGTACATTACTACTCCACATTGAACCAGAGAATTACTACATTACTACTCCACATTGAACCAGAGAATGGGTACATTGGTACTCTATATTGAACCAGAGGATGGCTACATTACTACTCCACATTGAACCAGATAATTACTACATTACTACTCCACATTGAACCAGAGGATGGGTACATTGCTACTCTATATTGAACGAGAGGATGGGTACATTGCTACTCCACATTGAACCCCAGAGGATGGCTACATTACTACTCCACATTGAACTACAGAGGATGGGTACATTACTACTCCACATTGAACCACAGAGGATGGGTACATTACTACTCACTTTGAACCAAAGAGGATGGGTACATTACTACTCCACATTGAGCCCCAGAGGATGGGTACATTACTACTCCACATTGAGCCCCAGAGGACGGCTACATTACTACTCCACATTGAATCACAGAGGATGGCTACATTACTACTTCACATTGAACCACGGAGGATGGCTACATTACTACTCCACATTGAACCAGAGAGGATGGGTACATTACTACCCACATTGAACCACAGTCAGAGGATGGGTACATTACTACTCCTCATTGAACCACAGAGGATGGGTAAATTACTACTCCACATTGAACCAGAGGATAGGTACATTACTACTCCACATTGAACCACAGAGGATGGGTACATTACTACTCCTCATTGAACCACAGCCAGAGGATGGGTACATTACTACTCCACATTGAACCACAGCCAGAGGATGCGTACATTACTACTCATTGAACCACAGAGGATGGGTACATTACTACTCCTCATTGAACCACAGAGGATGGGTACATTTCTTCTGCACATTGAACCAGAATATGGGTACATTACTACTCCTCATTGAACCACAGCCAGAGGATGGGTACATTACTACTACACATTGAACCACAGAGGTTGGGTACATTACTACTCCACATTGAACCACAGAGGATGGGTACATTACTACTCCACAATGAACCAGAGAATTACTACATTACTACTCCACATTGAACCAGAGGATGGGTACATTGATACTCTATATTGAACCAGAGGATGGCTACATTACTACTCCACATTGAACCACAGAGGATGGCTACATTACTACTCCACTTTGAACCACAGAGGATGGGTACACTACTACACCACATTAAACCACAGAGGATGGGTACATTACTACTCCACATTGAACCACAGAGGATGGGTACATTACTACTCCACATTGAACTACAGAGGATGGGTACATTACTACTCCTCATTGAACCACAGCCAGAGGATGGGTACATTACTACTCCACATTGAACCACAGCCAGAGGATGCGTACATTACTACTCATTGAACCACAGAGGATGGGTACATTACTACTCCTCATTGAACCACAGAGGATGGGTACATTACTTCTGCACATTGAACCAGAATATGGGTACATTACTACTCCTCATTGAACCACAGCCAGAGGATGGGTACATTACTACTACACATTGAACCACAGAGGTTGGGTACATTACTACTCCTCATTGAACCACAGAGGATGGGTACATTACTACTCCACATTGAACCAGAGAATTACTACATTACTACTCCACATTGAACCAGATGATGGGTACATTGATACTCTATATTGAACCAGAGGATGGCTACATTACTACTCCACATTGAACTACAGAGGATGGGTACATTACTACTCCTCATTGAACCACAGAGGATGGGTACATTACTACTCCACATTGAACCAGAGAATTACTACATTACTACTCCACATTGAACCAGATGATGGGTACATTGATACTCTATATTGAACCAGAGGATGGCTACATTACTACTCCACATTGAACCAGATAATTACTACATTACTACTCCACATTGAACCAGAGGATGTGTACATTGCTACTCTATATTGAACCAGAGGATGGGTACATTGCTACTCTACATTGAACCACAGAGGATGGCTACATTACTACTCCACATTGAACCACAGATGATAGATACATTACTACTCCACATTGAACCACAGAGGATGGCTACATTACTACTCCACATTGAACCACAGAGGATGGGTACACTACTACACCACATTGAACCACAGAGGATGGGTACATTACTACTCCACATTGAACCACAGAGGATGGGTACATTACTACTCCACATTGAACTACAGAGGATGGGTACATTACTACTCCTCATTGAACCACAGAGGATGGGTACATTACTACTCCACATTGAACCCCAGAGGATGGCTACATTACTACTCCACATTAAACCAGAGGATGGGTACATTACTACTCCACATTGAACCACAGAGGATGGCTACATTACTACTCCACATTGAATCACAGAGGATGGCTACATTACTACTCCACATTGAACCAGAGGATGGGTACATTGATACTCTATATTGAACCAGAGGATGGCTACATTACTACTCCACATTGAACCAGATAATTACTACATTACTACTCCACATTGAACCAGAGGATGTGTACATTGCTACTCTATATTGAACCAGAGGATGGGTACATTGCTACTCCACATTGAACCACAGAGGATGGCTACATTACTACTCCACATTGAACCACAGAGGATAGATACATTACTACTCCACATTGAACCACAGAGGATGGCTACATTACTACTCCACATTGAACCACAGAGGATGGGTACACTACTACACCACATTGAACCACAGAGGATGGGTACATTACACTCCTCATTGAACCAGAGGATGGGTGAATTACTACTCCACATTGAACCACATTGAATGTACATTACTACTCCACATTGAACTACAGAGGATGGGTACATTACTACTCCTCATTGAACCACAGAGGATGGGTACATTACTACTCCACATTGAACCAGAGAATTACTATATTACTACTCCACATTGAACCAGAGGATGGGTACATTGATACTCTATATTGAACCAGAGGATGGCTACATTACTACTCCACATTGAACCCCAGAGGATGGCTACATTACTACTCCACATTGAACCCCAGAGGATGGCTACATTGCTACTCCACATTGAACCACAGAGGATGGGTACATTACTACTCTACATTGAACCACAGAGGATGGCTACATTACTACTCCACATTGAACCACAGAGGATAGATACATTACTACTCCACATTGAACCACAGAGGATGGCTACATTACTACTCCACATTGAACCACAGAGGATGGGTACACTACTACACCACATTGAACTACAGAGGATGGGTACATTACTACTCCACATTGAACCCCAGAGGATGGCTACATTACTACTCCACATTAAACCAGAGGATGGGTACATTACTACTCCACATTGAACCACAGAGGATGGCTACATTACTACTCCACATTGAACTACAGAGGATGGGTACATTACTACTCCTCATTGAACCACAGAGGATGGGTACATTACTACTCCTCATTGAACCACAGAGGATGGCTACATTATTTTCAGTCTATCTAAGAAGAAATGTCAATGAAAAGAGGCAGGAGGGGGAGTTTAAGGTGAAGGAAAAACTGTCCACCTTCCATTCTATTGCCTATTGACTATTGTATAGTCTCTTTATTATAAGAGGAAAGACCACTGATCGCGGCATTGATATCAATGGACTCTCTTAATTGCAATATTCTCTGCTTTTCTGAAACATGGCTTTCAGATTAGATGGCTATCTCACTATTCTCGATGGATTCTCAATGAGCAGACAGGACATTGAATTCAGTTAAATTGATATGGGGAGGTGCCTCTGACTCTAGCGCAGTGGAAGTCTCCACCCACTGATCACCTGTCTTCTTCTGATGGTCAAATGCTGACCAATGTACTATGCATTCAGAAATATTCAGACCCCTGGACGTTTTCCACATTTTGTTACGTTACGGCCTTATTCTAAAATGGTTAAAAATATATAATAATACATAACGACAGAAATTATTTTTTAGATTTTCTTTTTGCAAATTTATAAAAAATTAAAAACTGAAAATATCACATTTAAATCAGTATTCAGACCTTTTACTTTATTAAAGTACCTTTTGACAGAGATTACAGCCTCAAGTCTTCTGACGCTACAAGCTTGGTACACCTGTATTTAGGGAGTTTCTCCCATTCTTCTATACAGATCCTCTCAAGCTCTGTCAGGTTTAATGGGGAACGTCACTGCACAGCTATTTTCAGGTCTCTCCAGAGATATTAGTGTTGGGTTCACGTCCAGGCTCTGGCACTCAAGGACATTCAGAGACTTGTCCTGAAGCCACTCCTGCGTTGACTTGGCTGTGTGCTTAGGGTTGTTGTCCTGTTGGAAGGTGAACATTCACCCCAGTCTGAGGTCCTGAGCTCTCTGGAGCAGGGTTTCATCAAGGATCTCTCAGTACTTTGCTCAGAGAATCTTGTTTAACATGGTCTGAGTGTACTTTTGGTGCCTTTTGGCAAACTCCAAGCGGGATGTAATGTGTCTTTACTGAGGAGTGGCTTCTGTCTTGTCATAAAGGCCCGATTGATGGAATGCTGCAGAGATGGTTGTCCTTCTGGAATGTTCTCCCATCCCCACAGAGGAACTATGGAGGTCTTTCAGTGTGACCATCGGGTTCTTGGTCACATCTCTGAACAAGGCTCTTCCCCCCCTGATTGCTGAGTTTGTCAGGGCGGCCAGCTCATGGAAGAGTCTTGGTGGTTCCAAACGTCTTCCATTTAAGAATGATGGCAGCCACTGTGTTCTTGAGGACCTTCAATACTGCACAAATGTTTTTCTACCCTTCTCCAGATCTGTGCCTTGACACAATCCTGTCTCGGAGCTCGATGGACAATTCCTTCAACCTCATGGCTTAGTTTTTGCTCTGACATGCACTGTCAACTGCGGGACCTTATATAGACAGCTATGTGCCTTTCCAAATCATGTCCAATCAATTGAATTTACCACAGATATACTCCAATCAAGTTACAGAAACATCTCAAGGATGATCAATGTAAACAGGATGCACCTGAGCTCATTTTAGAGTTTCATAGCAAAGG
>NW_027040159.1:0-50000 GCF_034236695.1 Oncorhynchus nerka
TGCTGTGGGCCTCACCAACTGGCCATCTGGCCCATAGAGACTAAAGGACTATGCTGTGGCCCTCACCAACTGGCCATCTGGCCCATAGAGACTAAAGGACTATGCTGTGGCCCTCACCAACTGGCCATCTGGCCCATAGAGACAAAGGACTATGCTGTGGGCCTCACCAACTGGCCATCTGGCCCATAGAGACAAAGGACTATGCTGTGGCCCTCACCAACTGACCATCTGGCCCATAGAGACTAAAGGACTATGCTGTGGCCCTCACCAACTGGCCATCTGGCCCATAGAGACTAAATGACTATGCTGTGGGCCTCACCAACTGGCCATCTGGCCCATAGAGACTAAAGGACTATGCTGTGGCCCTCACCAACTGGCCATCTGGCCCATAGAGACTAAAGGACTATGCTGTGGCCCTCACCAACTCCATCTGGCCCATAGAGACTAAGGACTATGCTGTGGCCCTCACCATCTGGCCCACTGACCCTCACCAACTCTGGCCCATAGAGACTAAGGACTATGCTGTGGCCCTCACCAACTGACCATCTGGCCCATAGAGAATAAAGGACTATGCTGTGGCCCTCACCAACTGACCATCTGGCCCATAGAGACTAAAGGACTATGCTGTGGCCCTCACCAACTGGCCATCTGGCCCATAGAGACTAAAGGACTATGCTGTGGCCCTCACCAACTGGCCATCTGGCCCATAGAGACTAAATGACTATGTTGTGGCCCTCACCAACTGGCCATCTGGCCCACAGAGACTAAAGGACTATGCTGTGGCCCTCACCAACTGGCCATCTGGCCCATAGAGACTAAAGGACTATGCTGTGGCCCTCACCAACTGGCCATCTGGCCCATAGAGACTAAAGGACTATGCTGTGGCCCTCACCAACTGGCCATCTGGCCCATAGAGAATAAAGGACTATGACTCACCAACTGGCCATCTGGCCCTTATGCTGCTGTGGCCCTCACCAACTGGCCATCTGGCCCATAGAGACTAAAGGACTATGCTGTGGCCCTCACCAACTGGCCATCTGGCCCATAGAGACTAAAGGACTATGCTGTGGCCCTCACCAACTGGCCATCTGGCCCATATAGACTAAACTCTGGACTATGCTGTGGCCCTCACCAACTGGCCATCTGGCCCATAGAGACTAAAGGACTATGCTGTGGCCCTCACCAACTGGCCATTTGGCCCATAGAGACTAAAGGACTATGCTGTGGCCTCACCAACTGACCCATAGAGACTAAAGGACTATGCACTCTACGCTACACACCTCATCAAACCATCTCTAAGTGATGGAAAGTATTGGAAAGGTAGACAGATAACAGTGAATATGAGACATGGAGGAAGGTATTGGGAAGGTAGACAGATAACAGTGAATATGAGACATGGAGGAAGGTAGACAGATAACAGTGAATATGAGACATGGAGGAAGGTAGACAGATAACTGTGAATATGAGACATGGAGGAAGGTAGACAGATAACAGTGAATATGAGACATGGAGGAAGGTATTGGGAAGGTAGACAGATAACAGTAAATATGAGACATGGAGGAAGGTAGACAGATAACAGTGAATATGAGACATGGAGGAAGGTAGACAGATAACAGTGAATATGAGACATGGAGGAAGGTAGACAGATAACAGTGAATATGAGACATGGAGGAAGGTATTGGGAAGGCTGAAAGATAACAGTGAATATGAGACATGGAGGAAGGTATTGGGAAGGTAGAAAGATAACAGTGATTTCCCCACAAGAATTGAAAACAGGAAGTGAACTCAGTCACATGGTTGTGCTAACTACAGTAGTGTTGCAAAAGCCTTTACACTCCACTCTTCCCATCAGTCTCAATAACAGAACCTGTGGTTTAATGTAGATCCACGTCGATACATGTGGTATTCTCAACTTCTGTTTTACCAGAACAGAGACATTTCAGAGGAGGCTGGTGGGCAGAGTTATAGGAAGACGGGTTCATATTTTTGGCTGAATTGGAATAAATAAATGAAGTGTTTGATACCATTCCATAAATCCATTCCAGTCTTTACAATGAGCCCATCCTCCTATAGCTCCTCCAACAGCCTCCTCTGGTCTGTATGTCAAAGTATGCAGGTGTTCATGTTGCTGTGGAGGCAAGTTATATATTTTTTAAACTACCTTTAAATGTCCAATTGAGCCATATAAATAAAATACAATCTAATGTGTAAATGGTGCATTTCTAAGTTTTGTAGAAAAATATGAAGTTAAAAAGTTCTACTCGGTGACATCATCAAAAGTGTAATAATTTTTAAAGCAGTGATTTTCAAACACAGTTAGATTATCAGTGGTGTGGGGAGCAATAAAATACCCTCCAGGCTAGAAACTGTCACAGGAGGTCATCAGTTGAGTGTACTCCCTGAGGGTGCCACTGGAGGGCACCCTTATGTTTTCCAGTGTCCAAGTTGTCCTGATTGGCCTTATTGGGTTCACCTGGTGTACGACTATTTAGGTTCCCCTTTAGACTGGGCCGGGTGATCAGGACTATTTAGGTTCCCCTTTAGACTGGGCCGGGTGATCAGGTCTCTTGTTTTGTTTAGTGTTCCCCTGTTGCTTTGTTATTTTGCTGTGAAGACTTTAGTAAATGTTCTGGATTCACCCTCACCTCTACCTGCTGTGTTTCTCTGCTCCTGGGTCCAAGTACGTACGAGCATTACTGTCACAGTAGACCTGAGCCACAATGGACCCAGCAGAGATCTCTGTCATCATAGGAGCATTACTGTCACAGTAGACCTGAGCCACAATGGACCCAGCAGAGATCTCTCTGTCATCATAGGAGCATTACTGTCACAGTAGACCTGAGCCACAATGGACCCAGCAGAGATCTCTCTGTCATCATAGGAGCATTACTGTCACAGTAGACCTGAGCCACAATGGACCCAGCAGAGATCTCTCTGTCATCATAGGAGCATTACTGTCACAGTAGACCTGAGCTACAATGGACCCAGCAGAGATCTCTCTGTCATCATAGGAGCATTACTGTCACAGTAGACCTGAGCTACAATGGACCCAGCAGAGATCTCTCCCTCGTCGTCCGAGGGACACTCCGAGCCCACCTTTCACTCACCATGGAACAGTGATTGGTCGCCATGAGTCGCGGCTGAAGACATTGTCGGAGGAGTTGTGTTCACTCTGCAGACCGGATAGACAGGAGCAACGGTTCCTGCACCTGTGGTGGTTCCTGACTCTTCTCTTTCTAACAGCTCATCGTCTCCGAAGCGCTATGAGGGACATCCTGGGAGGGGTCCTGGGTTCCTGACCCAGTCCAGGAGAGACTGATGGATCAGGGACCTAGTCCTGTCTGGAGAACACTGAAGGTGACCCAGTCCAGGAAAGACCGATGGATCAGGGACCTAGTACTGTCTGGAGAACACTGACGGTGACCCAGTCCAGGAGAGACCAATGGATCAGGTCCTACACTATAAAAAGAAAAGGTTCCTGGAGTATCCTTAAGGGGTTATTCAAATTGAAACTATGGGGAACCCCTATAAGTTCTTTAAAGAACCCTTTAAAAGGATCCTCTAAACACCTATTGAAGAACCTTTTTAGGCGTACATTTTTGAACTACCCTCCCCTCTATTAATGATAATATTAATAACATGCATAACAATAACAACAATAGCACAACATTTTAGTTGTCAGTGTTTATTATGATTTTAATATGAGGTAAACTCACAGCAGAACCCTAAGTCAGATGGGTTTATCCTCTGTCCTGTTGATGTTAATGTGTGGATGTTCCTCATATCCTCTGGCCTGTTGATGTTAATGTGTGGATGTTCCTCATATCCTCTGGCCTGTTGATGTTAATGTGTTGATGTTATATCCCTGGCCTGTTGATGTGTGTGGATGTTCCTCATATCCTCTGGCCTGTTGATGTTAATGTGTGGATGTTCCTCATATCCTCTGGCCTGTTGATGTTAATGTGTGGATGTTCCTCATATCCCCTGGCCTGTTGATGTTAATGTGTGGATGTTCCTCATATCCTCTGGCCTGTTGATGTTAATGTGTGGATGTTCCTCATATCCTCTGGCCTGTTGATGTTAATGTGTGGATGTTCCTCATATCCTCTGGCCTGTTGATGTTAATGTGTGGATGTTCCCTCTTATCCTCTGGCCTGTTGATGTTAATGTGTGGATGTTCCTCATATCCTCTGGCCTGTTGATGTTAATGTGTGGATGTTCCTCATATCCTCTGGCCTGTTGATGTTAATGTGTGGATGTTCCTCATATCCTCTGGCCTGTTGATGTTAATGTGGGATGTTCCTCATATCCTCTGGCCTGTTGATGTTAATGTGTTGGCCTTGTCTCCATATCCTCTGGCCTGTTGATGTTAATGTGTTGGATGTTCCTCATATCCTCTGGCCTGTTGATGTTAATGTGTGGATGTTCCTCATATCCTCTGGCCTGTTGATGTTAATGTGTGGATGTTCCTCATATCCTCTGGCCTGTTGATGTTAATGTGTTGTTCCTCATATCCTCTGGCCTGTTGATGTTAATGTGTTGTCTCCATATCCTCTGGCCTGTTGATGTTAATGTGTGGATATTCTCCGTATCCATAGACAGAATGATTTTGCAGTGCATGGTGATCAGGTTTCCTTTTATATTCATCAGAGGTGTAGGGAGTCTGTGAATCGCAAAAATAGTAATTATACAGATGACTGACAAAATGTGCTCAGGACAGAATTCATACATTGGTTTTTGTGATGAATGTGAATGAAAAAAAAACCTATTTTGATAATGGTTTTCATAAACATACTTAGTCCATAATGTAAAGCCCTGTGGGATATTCATAACCAATAGACATTGTTCTGTTTGCCTCCTTTTCTATATACCCGCAGACACTAGTGTTGTATCATCTGCACCCTTCAACATATTCTAATAGACTCTAACCACTAGGCAGGGTAGCCTAGTGGTTAGAGATGGACTAGTAACCAAAAGGTTGCAAGTTCAAATCCCGAGCTGACAAGGTACAAATCTGACGTTCTGCCCCTGAACAGGCAGTTAACCCACTGTTCCTAAACCGTCATTGAAAATAAGAATTTGTTCTTAATTAACTGACTTGCCTAGTTAAATAAAGGTAAAATTAAATTATAATAGACTACATATTCTAATAGACTACATATTCTAATAGACTACATAATCTAGTAGACTACATATAAATATAGACTACATAATCTAGTAGACTACATATAAATATAGACTACATAAACTAGTAGACTACATATAAATATAGACTACATAAACTAGTAGACTACATATAAATATAGACTACATAATCTAGTAGACTACATATAAATATAGACTACATATTCTAGTAGACTACATATAAATATAGACTACATATTCTAGTAGACTACATATTCTAGTAGACTACATAATCTAGTAGACTACATGTTCTAATAGACTACATATTCTAATAGACTACATAATCTAGTAGACTACATATAAATATAGACTACATAATCTAGTAGACTACATAATCTAGTAGACTACATATTCTAATAGACTACATGTTCTAATAGACTACATATTCTAATAGACTACATATTCTAATAGACTACATAATCTAGTAGACTACATATAAATATAGACTACATATTCTAATAGACTACATATTCTAGTAGACTACATAATCTAGTAGACTACATATAAATATAGACTACATATTCTAGTAGACTACATAATCTAATAGACTACATAATCTAATAGACTACATATTCTAATAGACTACATAATCTAGTAGACTACATATAAATATAGACTACATATTCTAATAGACTACATATTCTAATAGACTACATAATCTAGTAGACTACATATAAATATAGACTACATATTCTAATAGACTACATATTCTAGTAGACTACATAATCTAGTAGACTACATGTTCTAATAGACTACATAATCTAATAGACTACATATAAATATAGACTACATAATCTAGTAGACTACATATAAATATAGACTACATATTCTAATAAACTACATATTCTAGTAGACTACATATAAATATAGACTACATATTCTAATAGACTACATATTCTAGTAGACTACATAATCTAGTAGACTACATATAAATATAGACTACATATTCTAGTAGACTACATAATCTAATAGACTACATAATCTAATAGACTACATAATCTAGTAGACTACATATAAATATAGACTACATAATCTAGTAGCCTACATATAAATATAGACTACATATTCTAATAGACTACATATTCTAGTAGACTACATATTCTAGTAGACTACATATTCTAATAGACTACATATTCTAGTAGACTACATATTCTAATAGACTACATATTCTAGTAGACTACATATTCTAGTAGACTACATATTCTAATAGACTACATATTCTAGTAGACTACATATTCTAATAGACTACATATTCTAATAGACTACATATTCTAGTAGACTACATATTCTAATAGACTACATATTCTAATAGACTACATATTCTAGTAGACTACATATTCTAATAGACTACATATTCTAATAGACTACATATTCTAGTAGACTACATATTCTAATAGACTACATATTCTAATAGACTACATATTCTAATAGACTACATATTCTAGTAGACTACATAATCTAGTAGACTACATATTCTAATAGACTACATATTCTAATAGACTACATATTCTAATAGACTACATATTCTAGTAGACTACATATTCTAATAGACTACATATTCGAGTAGACTACATATAAATATAGACTACATATTCTAATAGACTACATAATCTAGTAGACTACATATAAATATAGACTACATATAAATATAGACTACATATAAATATAGACTACATATTCTAATAGACTACATATTCTAATAGACTACATATTCTAGTAGACTACATATTCTAATAGACTACATATTCTAATAGACTACATATAAATATAGACTACATATTCTAATAGACTACATATTCCAATAGACTACATATTCTAGTAGACTACATAATCTAGTAGACTACATATTCTAATAGACTACATAATCTAGTAGACTACATAATCTAATAGACTACATATAAATATAGACTACATATTCTAATAGACTACATATTCTAGTAGACTACATAATCTAGTAGACTACATATTCTAATAGACTACATAATCTAGTAGACTACATAATCTAATAGACTACATATTCTAATAGACTACATATTCTAATAGACTACATATTCTAATAGACTACATATTCTAATAGACTACATATTCTAGTAGACTACATAATCTAGTAGACTACATATTCTAATAGACTACATATTCTAATAGACTACATATTCTAATAGACTACATATTCTAGTAGACTACATATTCTAATAGACTACATATTCGAGTAGACTACATATAAATATAGACTACATATTCTAATAGACTACATATTCTAATAGACTACATATTCTAATAGACTACATATTCTAATAGACTACATATTCTAGTAGACTACATATTCTAGTAGACTACATATTCTAATAGACTACATATTCTAATAGACTACATATTCTAATAGACTACATATTCTAATAGACTACATATAAATATAGACTACATAATCTAGTAGACTACATATTCTAATAGACTACATATTCTAATAGACTACATATTCTAATAGACTACATATTCTAATAGACTACATATTCTAATAGACTACATATAAATATAGACTACATAATCTAGTAGACTACATATTCTAATAGACTACATATTCTAATAGACTACATATTCTAATAGACTACATATTCTAATAGACTACATATTCTAATAGACTACATATAAATATAGACTACATATTCTAGTAGACTACATATTCTAATAGACTACATATTCTAATAGACTACATATTCTAATAGACTACATATTCTAATAGACTACATATAAATATAGACTACATATTCTAGTAGACTACATATTCTAATAGACTACATATTCTAGTAGACTACATATAAATATAGACTACATATTCTAGTAGACTACATATAAATATAGACTACATATTCTAGTAGACTACATATTCTAATAGACTACATATTCTAATAGACTACATATAAATATAGACTACATATTCTAGTAGACTACATATAAATATAGACTACATATTCTAGTAGACTACATATTCTAATAGACTACATATTCTAATAGACTACATATTCTAGTAGACTACATATTCTAATAGACTACATATTCTAGTAGACTACATAATCTAGTAGCCTACATATAAATATAGACTACATATTCTAATAGACTACATAATCTAGTAGACTACATATAAATATAGACTACATAAACTAGTAGACTACATATAAATATAGACTACATAAACTAGTAGACTACATATAAATATAGACTACATAAACTAGTAGACTACATATAAATATAAACTACATAAACTAGTAGACTACATATTCTAATAGACTACATAAACTAGTAGACTACATATAAATATAGACTACATATTCTTACCTCTTTGTTGATTTGTCACGTTCTGACCTTTATTCATTTGTTTTGTCTTTATTTAGTATGGTCAGGGCGTGAGTTGGGGTGGGCAGTCTGTTTGTTTTGTCTTTATTTAGTATGGTCAGGGGCGTGAGTTGGGGTGGGCAGTCTGTTTGTTTTGTCTTTATTTAGTATGGTCAGGGCGTGAGTTGGGGTGGGCAGTCTGTTTGTTTTGTCTTTATTTAGTATGGTCAGGGCGTGAGTTGGGGTGGGCAGTCTGTTTGTTTTGTCTTTATTTAGTATGGTCAGGGCGTGAGTTGGGGTGGGCAGTCTGTTTGTTTTGTCTTTATTTAGTATGGTCAGGGCGTGAGTTGGGGTGGGCAGTCTGTTTGTTTTGTCTTTATTTAGTATGGTCAGGGTCTGAGTTGGGGTGGGCAGTCTGTTTGTTTTGTCTTTATTTAGTATGGTCAGGGCGTGAGTTGGGGTGGGCAGTCTGTTTGTTTTGTCTTTATTTAGTATGGTCAGGGTCTGAGTTGGGGTGGGCAGTCTGTTTGTTTTGTCTTTATTTAGTATGGTCAGGGCGTGAGTTGGGGTGGGCAGTCTGTTTGTTTTGTCTTTATTTAGTATGGTCAGGGCGTGAGTTGGGGTGGGCAGTCTGTTTGTTTTGTCTTTATTTAGTATGGTCAGGTCGTGAGTTGGGGTGGGCAGTCTGTTTGTTTTTCTATGTTTGGTTTCTGTGTTCAGCCTAGTATGGTTCTCAATCAGAGGCAGGTGTCGTTAGTTGCCTCTGATTGAGAATCATAATTAGGTAGCCTGGGTTTCACTTGTGGGTGTTTGTTTCCGTGTGAGTGTTTGGGCCACACGATAGTTTCGTTTTGTTCACATCGTTTATTGTTTTGTTCCAGTGTTCAGTTTGTTTATTAAAAGACATGAACCCTTACCACGCTGCACCTTGGTCCTCCTCTCTATCTCCAGACGACATCCATTACATGATTGATATCCATTGAATTCTGTAAATTTTCTAGAAAGTGTCTAGAATCGTCCTCTCTGATGATGACGTCACAGGGTTCCTCTCCTAGAAGACAGTCTTCTGGTCTGGAGAGATTCCACCGTGGCATCTTCACAACACTCTGTTGCTATGGTGACCCTGCATTACAACACTCTATTGCAGCAGAGTAGCCTAGTGGTTAGAACGTTTGACTAGTCGTTCTGCCCCTGAACTGGCAGTTAACCCATTGTTCCTAGGCCGTCATTGAAAATAAGAATTTGTTCTTAACTGACTTGCCTAGTTAAATAAAGGTAAAAAAAAAAATAGTGAACCTCAACTATCACAATAAAGAGAGTCCCACAATCTGTTTTTAAACTCCCAGTAATTTATTGGGTTTTTACCAATGTTTCAGCATCACTGTGTCTTCTTCAGGGTGATGTCATGAACACTTGAACCAGGTTATGTAGACAAACAGTGCAATTAGTGCAACCAATGACAATAGTGAGGGTGTGTCATAATTACTAAGTTAATTAGAATGAATTAATGAAACTGTTAACAAAACAATAGTTTATAACATATTGAATATATTAGTCTATTGTTATCATATGGAAACATAACTAAATATTGTACATCATATTAGCATCAACATACATTATTGTTTAATTACATTTCACATATTTAATTGTTCCCTATTTCAGTTCATTTTTTTGTTAAATGTAATGTCTTGGTTCAACCACAATGCATAAAAAGCATCGTCAACAGGGGGAACATACTGGGTGTACACTAATAAGATGTAGAAAGAATATACCCATTTAAAAAGAGAACTGTTCAGCAGGGCCTGAGATCAAAGTCAATATTCAGACCACTAGGGGGCAATGTTTTCAGACAGGATATCCTGTAAATGTAATTTGCATAATAATTATACATTAATGGGTGGTTTTATGTAGACTATTGTTTTTTTTAAATTTATTTTACCTTTATTTAACCAGGTAGGCTAGTTGGGAACACCTTTATTTAACCAGGTAGGCTGCTTGGGAACACCTTTATTTAACCAGGTAGGCTAGCTGAGAACACCTTTATTTAACCAGGTAGGCTAGTTCAGAACAAATTCTCATTTACTACTGCGACCTGGCCAAGATAAAGCATAGCAGTGTGACACAGACAACACAGAGTTACACATGGAGTGAACAATAAACAAGCCAATAACACAATAAGTCAATAACACAGTAGAAAAAAAAAGAAAGTCTATATACAGTGTGTGCAAAAGGCATGAGGAGTTAGGCAATAAATAGGCCATAGGAGCGAATAATTACAATTTAGCAGATTAACACGAGTGATGAATGAGCATATTATTATGTGCAGTGATCGCTTAGCTGCTCAGGTAGTTGATGTTTAAAGTTGGTGAGGGAAATAAAAGTCTCCAACTTCAGCGATTCATGCAATTCGTTCCAGTCAGTCATTGGCAGCAGAGAACTGGAAGGAAAGGCGGCCAAAGAGGTGTTTTTGGGGAAGGCTTTGGGGATGATCAGTGAGATATACCTGCTGGAACGTGTGCTACGGGTGGGTGTTGCTATGGTGACCAGTGAGTTAAGATAATGCGTGGCTTTACCTAGTATAGACTTATACATGACCTGGAGCCAGTGGGTCTGGTGACGAATATGTAGCGAGGGCCAGCCGACTAGAGCATATAGGTCGCAGTGGTGGGTGGTATAAGGGGCTTTAGTAACAAAACAAATGGCACTGTGATAAACTGTATCCAGTTTGCTGAGTAGAGTATTGGAAGCTATTTTGTAGATGACATCGCCGAAGTCAAGGATCGGTAGGATAGTCAGTTTGGCGGCAAGAGTGAAGGAGGCTTTGTTGCGGGAAAGTAAGCCGATTCCAGATTTGATTTTGGATTGGAGATGTTTAATGTGAGTCTGGAAGGAGAGTTTACAGTCTAACCAGACACCTAGGTACTTATAGGTGTCCACATATTCTAAGTCAGAACCGTTGGCCAGGATTGGAGCAGCCAGGAGGAAGGCATGGCCAGCCGTTGAGAAATACTTATTGAAATTTGACGATCATGGATTTATCGGTGGTGACTGTGTTAACTAGCCTCAGTGCAGTGGGCAGCTGGGAGGAGGTGCTCTTGTTCTCCATGGACTTTACAGTCTCCCAAATATTTAGCTTGAAAAAATTTCTGCTTGAAAAAGCTAGCCTTTGCTTTCCTGACTGACTGCGTGTATTGGTTCCTGACTTCCATGAACAGTTGCATATCGCGGGGGCTATTCAATGCTATTGCAGTCCGCCACAGGATGTGTTTGTGCTGGTCAAGGGCAGTCAGGTCTGGAGTGAACCAGGGCTATATCTGTTCTTAGTTCTACATTTTTTGAACGGGTCATGCTTACCTAAGATGGTGAGGAAATTACTTTTAAAGAATGACCAGGCATCCTCGACTGACGGGATGAGGTCAATATGCTTCCAGGATACCCGGGCCAGGTCGATTAGAAAGGCCTGCTCGCATAAGTGTTTCAGGGAGCATTTGACAGTGATGAGGGTGGTCGTTTGACTGTGAACCCATAGCGGATACAGGCAATGAGGCAGTGATCGCTGAGATATTGATTGAAAACAACAGAGGTGTATTTGGAGGGCCAGTTGGTCAGATTATGTCTATGAGGGTGTCCATGTTTAGGGGTGTACCTGGTGGGTTCCTTGATGATTTGTTTGAGATTGAGGGCATCTAGCTTAGATTGTAGGACTGCCGGGGTGTTAAGCATATACCAGTTTAGGTCACCGAACATTACTAACTCTGAAGATAGATGGAGGGCGATCAATTCACAAATGGTGTCCAGGGCACAGCTGGGAGCAGAGGGGGGAGAGACTTATTTCAGTGAGAGACTTATTTCTGGAAAGATTCGTTTTTAAAATTAGAATTTCGAACTGTTTGGGTATAGACCTGGAAAGTTTCTCCTCCCCTTTGGCAGTTCTATCTTTGATGGAAAATGCTATAGCTGGGTATGGAAATCTCAGAATTTTTGGTGGCCTTCCTAAGCCAGGATTCAGACACGGCAAGGACATCAGGGTTGGCGGAGTGTGCTAAAGCAGTGAGTAAATACAAACTTAGGGAGGAGGATTCTGATGAGGGTGAACAAATGAGGGTGCCTGGGGACATGAAGGGCCTGGGTTTGGTGGGGTTGTTAGGAATGTTTATCAGACCTCCTAGTGGTCTGGTTGTTAGGAGTGTTTATCAGACCTCCTAGTGGTCTGATTGTTAGGAGTGTTTGTCACACCATGTGGACACCTCCTTGTGGTCTGGTTGTTAGGAGTGTTTGTCAGACCATGTGGACACCTCCTTGTGGTCTGGTTGTTAGGAGTGTTTATCAGACCATGTGGACACCTCCTTGTGGTCTGGTTGTTAGGAGTGTTTATCAGACCTCCTAGTGGTCTGGTTGTTAGGAGTGTTTGTCAGACCATGTGGACACCTCCTTGTGGTCTGGTTGTTAGGAGTGTTTGTCAGAGCATGTGGACACCTAGTGGTCTGGTTGTTAGGAGTGTTTATCAGACCATGTGGACACCTCCTAGTGGTCTGGTTGTTAGGAGTGTTTATCAGACCATGTGGACACCTCCTAGTGGTGGGGTCCAACATGCAGGTCCTAGCTCCAACATGCAGGTCCTAACTCCAACATGCAGGTCCTAGCTCCAACATGCAGGTACTAACTCCAACATGCAGGTCTTAGCTCCAACATGCAGGTCTTAGCTCCAACATGCAGGTCCTAACTCCAACATGCAGGTCCTAGCTCCAACATGCAGGTACTAACTCCAACATGCAGGTCCTAGTTCCAACATGCAGGTCCTAGCTCCAACATGCAGGTCTTAGCTCCAACATGCAGGTCCTAACTCCAACATGCAGGTCCTAGCTCCAACATGCAGGTACTAACTCCAACGTGCAGGTACTAACTCCAACATGCAGGTCCTAGCTCCAACATGCAGGTCTTAGCTCCAACATGCAGGTCCTAGCTCCAACATGCAGGTACTAACTCCAACATGCAGGTCCTAGCTCCAACATGCAGGTCCTAGCTCCAACATGCAGGTCCTAGCTCCAACATGCAGGTCCTAGCTCCAACATGCAGGTCCTAACTCCAACATGCAGGTCATAGCTCCAACATGCAGGTCCTAGCTCCAACATGCAGGTCTTAGCTCCAACATGCAGGTCCTAGCTCCAACATGCAGGTCATAGCTCCAACATGCAGGTCCTAGCTCCAACATGCAGGTCCTAGCTCCAACATGCAGGTCATAGCTCCAACATGCAGGTCCTAGCTCCAACATGCAGGTCTTAGCTCCAACATGCAGGTCCTAGCTCCAACATGCAGGTACTAACTCCAACATGCAGGTCATAGCTCCAACATGCAGGTCCTAGTTGAGCTCGCTAGCTGCTTCTTCTCTGTTCTGTTCTGCTCTACATGTTGTTGTTTCGTGGTGGAAAACTGAGTGTTTCCAGCATAACATGTCAACCCTGTTACCCAGAGAAAATAAGACTAGCAATGTTTTAGCAACTACATTTTTTGGTGAAGCCTGAATTCAATTACCACTTCCTGTTTCACACAATAAGCTTCACACAACAAGCTTCCATTCCCACTGTCACAAGGGATTTTAATGATTTAATATGAATCCCTCAACCGTGACTTTATTTGGCACTTAATAGACACTTAGTCCATTTATATTAACCTTTTGAGATCGGAAAACTGTTTTGTTTATTTGAGTTATTAATTTGAATGTGTTTATGACAGAATGTTAAAATTAGGTGAAGTTTTAGTTATGAATATAAATGGGTAATAATCTAGTGGCCAATCTTCATTGTAGAAGACCCAAGATGTTTCTTATTAGATTTCAGTTTGACTTGGATGGATATTTGATGTGGTTGAAAAACTATCAGCTTTTATGATGCTGATAAAGAGGCACCTTAACAGACGGCCTCTAACTGAGCAGTGTAGTCTATAGGTTATACACTGAGTGGACTAGATATTACTCTAACTGAGCAGTGTAGTCTATAGGTTATACACTGAGTGGACTAGATATTACTCTAACTGAGCAGTGTAGTCTATAGGTTATACACTGAGTGGACTAGATATAACTGAGCAGTGTAGTCTATAGGTTATACACTGAGTGGACTAGATATTACTCTAGCTGAGCAGTGTAGTCTATAGGTTATACACTGAGTGGACTAGATATTACTCTAACTGAGCAGTGTAGTCTATAGGTTATACACTGAGTGGACTAGATATTACTCTAACTGAGCAGTGTAGTCTATAGGTTATACACTGAGTGGACTAGATATTACTCTAACTGAGCAGTGTAGTCTAGGTTATACACTGAGTGGACTAGATATTACTCTAACTGAGCAGTGTAGCCTACAGGTTATACACTGAGTGGACTAGATATTACTCTAACTGAGCAGTGTAGTCTATAGGTTATACACTGAGTGGACTAGATATTACTCTAACTGAGCAGTGTAGTCTATAGGTTATACACTGAGGGGACTAGATATTACTCTAACTGAGCAGTGTAGTCTATAGGTTATACACTGAGTGGACTAGATATTACTCTAACTGAGCAGTGTAGTCTATAGGTTATACACTGAATAGACTAGATATTACTCTAACTGAGCAGTGTAGTCTATAGGTTATACACTGAGGGACTAGATATTACTCTAACTGAGCAGTGTAGTCTATAGGTTAGACACTGAGTGGACTAGATATTACTCTAACTGAGCAGTGTAGCCTATAGGTTAGACACTGAGTGGACTAGATATTACTCTAACTGAGCACTGTAGTCTATAGGTTATACACTGAGTGGACTAGATATTACTCTAACTGAGCAGTGTAGTCTATAGGTTATACACTGAGTGGACTAGATATTACTCTAACTGAGCAGTGTAGTCTATAGGTTATACACTGAATAGACTAGATATTACTCTAACTGAGCACTGTAGTCTATAGGTTATACACTGAGTGGACTAGATATTACTCTAACTGAGCAGTGTAGTCTATAGGTTATACACTGAGTGGACTAGATATTACTCTAACTGAGCAGTGTAGCCTATAGGTTATACACTGAGTGGACTAGATATTACTCTAACTGAGCAGTGTAGTCTATAGGTTATACACTGAGTGGACTAGATATTACTCTAACTGAGCAGTGTAGTCTATAGGTTATACACTGAGTGGACTAGATATTACTCTAACTGAGCAGTGTAGTCTATAGGTTATACACTGAGTGGACTAGATATTACTCTAACTGAGCAGTGTAGTCTATAGGTTATACACTGAGTGGACTAGATATTACTCTAACTGAGCAGTGTAGCCTACAGGTTATACACTGAGTGGACTAGATATTACTCTAACTGAGCAGTGTAGTCTATAGGTTATACACTGAGTGGACTAGATATTACTCTAACTGAGCAGTGTAGTCTATAGGTTATACACTGAGGGGACTAGATATTACTCTAACTGAGCAGTGTAGTCTATAGGTTATACACTGAGTGGACTAGATATTACTCTAACTGAGCAGTGTAGTCTATAGGTTATACACTGAATAGACTAGATATTACTCTAACTGAGCAGTGTAGTCTATAGGTTATACACTGAGGGGACTAGATATTACTCTAACTGAGCAGTGTAGTCTATAGGTTAGACACTGAGTGGACTAGATATTACTCTAACTGAGCAGTGTAGCCTATAGGTTAGACACTGAGTGGACTAGATATTACTCTAACTGAGCACTGTAGTCTATAGGTTATACACTGAGTGGACTAGATATTACTCTAACTGAGCAGTGTAGTCTATAGGTTATACACTGAGTGGACTAGATATTACTCTAACTGAGCAGTGTAGTCTATAGGTTATACACTGAATAGACTAGATATTACTCTAACTGAGCACTGTAGTCTATAGGTTATACACTGAGTGGACTAGATATTACTCTAACTGAGCAGTGTAGTCTATAGGTTATACACTGAGTGGACTAGATATTACTCTAACTGAGCAGTGTAGCCTATAGGTTATACACTGAGTGGACTAGATATTACTCTAACTGAGCAGTGTAGTCTATAGGTTATACACTGAATAGACTAGATATTACTCTAACTGAGCACTGTAGTCTATAGGTTATACACTGAGTGGACTAGATATTACTCTAACTGAGCAGTGTAGTCTATAGGTTATACACTGAGTGGACTAGATATTACTCTAACTGAGCAGTGTAGTCTATAGGTTATACACTGAGTGGACTAGAAATGAAGGACACCTTCCTAACATTGAGTTCCGGAGGGATGATCACCCATGTTGACTCCAATGCTTCCCAAAATTGTCAAGTTGGCTGGAGGTCCTTTGGGTGGTCGAACATGAGTGTGAAAACCCAGCAGTGTTGCAGTTCTTGACACAAACCAGTGCGTCTGGCACCTACTACCATACCCCGTTCAAAGACCCAAACCAGTGTGCCTGGCACCTACTACCATACCCCGTTCAAAGACATTTAAAACTTTTGTCTTGCTCATTCACCCTCTGAATGACACACATACACAATCCATGTCTCAATTGTCTCCAGGCTTAAACATCTGTCTTTAAAACTTCTCTACGATAGGGGGCAGCATTTTCACTTTGGATGAATAGCATGCCCAGAGTGAACTGCCTCCTACTCTGTCCCAGATGCTAATATATTCATATTATTATTTCTATTGGATATAAAACACTCTGAAGTTTCTAAAACTTCCAAATAGGAAGTGAGAATTCTGAGGCTGGTCGATTTTCAACTCATCGCCTATTCAAATCCAAGTAAGATATGGATCTGTTTGCACTGCCTACGCCTTCCACTAGATGTCAACAGTCTGTAGAATGTTGAATGAAGCCTCTACTATGATGTGGGGCTGGATGGGAGGTGTTTGAGTCAGTGGTCTGGCAGAGAGCCAGTTCCTGGTCATGCACATTCCACGTGATATCGCCTTGCGTTCCATGACTTCGGTAGAGACAAAAGAATTCTCCGGTTGGAACGTTATTGAATATTTATGATAACAACATCTTGAAGATTGATTCTCTACTTAGTTTGACAAGTTTATTCGACCTGTAATATAACTTTTTGAAGTTTTAGATCCGACGTTCGCCTGGACCTGCGTAAGCTTTTGGACGTGTACTAAACGTGCTTACAAAAGTAGCTACTTTTTTAATTAATGGACATTATCGAACAAAACAACAATTTATTGTGGAACTAGGAGTCCTGGGAGTGCATTCTGATGAAGATCATCAAAGGTAAGGGAATATTTATCATATTTCTGTTGACTCCAACAGGGAGGAGAAATGTTGTTTATATCTGAGCACCGTCTCAGATTATTGCATGGTTTGCTTTTTCCGTAATTTTTTTACAAATCTGACACAGCGGTTGCACTAAGAACAAGTGTATCTTTAATTCTATGTAAAACATGTATCTTTCATCAAAGTTTATGATGAGTATTTCTGTTATTTGACGTGGCTCTCTGCAATTTCTCCGGATATTTTGGAGGCATTTCTGAACATGGCGCCAATGTAAACCGGGATTTTTGATATAAATATGCACATTATCGAACAAAACATACATGTATTGTGTAACATGAAGTCCTATGGATGTCATCTGATGAAGATCATCAAAGGTTAGTGATTCATTTTATCTATATTTCTGCATTTTGTGGTGATGTCTTTCATGTGTGAATTCATGAAAGATTGATTTTTATAGTAATTTACTTGAATTTGGCGCTCTGCATTTTTACTGGCTTTTGGCAAAGTGGGACGTTAGCGTCCCACATATCCCAGAGAAGTTAACCTTTCTCCTCCCTTTCATCTACAAGTGAAAAATAAGGAATCATAGCTTTCACCTGGATTCACAGTTTGTCATGGAAAGAAAGGGGGACTGAGGGTTATGAGAGAACCCCCACATCACTAGCTTCTCTTTATACAACCTGCCATCTACCCACCTGGGAACTGAGGGTTATGAGAGAACCCCCACATCACCAGCTTCTCTTTATTCAACCTGCCATCTACTCACCTGGGGACTGAGGGTTATGAGAGAACCCCCACATCACTAGCTTCTCTTTATTCAACCTGCCATCTACCCACCTGGGAACTGAGGGTTATGAGAGAACCCCCACATCACTAGCTTCTCTTTAATCAACCTCCCATCTACCCACCTTTGGGACTGAGGGTTATGAGAGAACCCCCACATCACTAGCTTCTCTTTATACAACCTGCCATCTACCCTCCTGGGAACTGAGGGTTATGAGAGAACCCCCACATCACTAGCTTCTCTTTATTCAACCTGCCATCTACCCACCTGGGGACTGAGGGTTATGAGAGAACCCCCACATCACTAGCTTCTCTTTATTCAACCTGCCATCTACCCAGCTGTGGACTGAGGGTTATGAGAGAACCCCCACATCACTAGCTTCTCTTTATTCAACCTGCCATCTACCCACCTGGGGACTGAGGGTTATGAGAGAAACCCCCATCACTAGCTTCTCTTTATTCAACCTGCCATCTACCCACCTGGGGACTGAGGGTTATGAGAGAACCCCCACATCACTAGCTTCTCTTTATTCAACCTGCCATCTACCCACCTGGGGACTGAGGGTTATGAGAGAACCTCCACATCACTAGCTTCTCTTTATTCAACCTGCCATCTACCCACCTGGGGACTGAGGGTTATGAGAGAACCCCCACATCACTAGCTTCTCTTTATTCAACCTGCCATCTACCCACCTGGGGACTGAGGGTTATGAGAGAACCCCCACATCACTAGCTTCTCTTTATACAACCTGCCATCTACCCACCTGGGGACTGAGGGTTATGAGAGAACCCCCACATCACTAGCTTCTCTTTATTCAACCTGCCATCTACCCACCTGCGGACTGAAGGTTACGAGAGAACCCCCACATCACTAGCTTCTCTTTATACAACCTGCCATCTACCCACCTGGGGACTGAGGGTTATGAGAGAACCCCCACATCACTAGCTTGTCTGTTCTGCAGCCTTGTAAAGATAAGGAGGAGATGACTGGGAGGCAGGTTGACATTTATTGACATGAATCTTGCCCTGGAGGCAGTTCTGTAAAGTGGTCACTAGCTGGAACAGGCACAAAGTAATAAAATCAGATTTAAACTTTCAATCCTAACCACACTGCTAATCCTTCACTTAAATTAAGACAAATAAATATAATTATTTTCCACAGCCAATTTTGATTTTGCAGCTCGCATATCTAGAGGAAATCACACAGTTCTGCCTCCAGGTGTAACGGTTTTCTTTAGGTGAAGTAGAGCGGACCAAAACGCAGCGTGGTTATATTGATTCATGTTTAATAAAAAAAGATAAACACGAACGGTGGAAGAGGTATTTATGACTGTCATAAACCTACCCCCCAGGCCAACGTCATGACAATGATAAACAGAGGATCCATCTAAAACAGTATAAAACAAGATGATAAACAGAGGATCCATCTAAAACAGTATAAAACAAGATGATAAACAGAGGATCCATCTAAAACAGTATAAAACAAGATGATAAACAGAGGATCCATCTAAAACAGTATAAAACAAGATGATAAACAGAGGATCCATCTAAAACAGTATAAAACCAGTGCAGTATGTTCTGAGAATGTGTCAAAGGAATTTTACAATTCCTACATGTGTTCATTAACCAATTCAATTAAAATCACTCTGTCTGTTGTTAAGAATTTTTAAGATCGTTATTTGCATAAAATAGACAGAGACCAGTCTACCAAAATGAGCCAATAGCATTTATTCTCGAGAGCACTGCTCATAGAACCCTGTACAACAGTATATATATCAAATATGACGTCATAGGTTATAAAATGTATCTCCTCCTCTCGACCAGGACAAAGCAGGTTCAAAAGTTAATTCCAACTCACTAACGCACATACCTGACACACTATACCTGGATTAACTCCTGAAGTCTCACCATAGTTTATTACCACTTAGCAGACAGTTCCAGATACGGAAGACCTGGAGAGGGTCTCGCTGTCTTATGTAATCACCACAGAGTTATAGCTGAGTCGGTTCAAACATAGGTTAATGACCCTCTTCGCTGTCTTATGTAATCACCACAGAGTTATAGCTGAGTCGGTTCAAACATAGGTTAATGATCCTCTTTGCTTACTTTAGACCCACACACATTCCTCCTTCCACAAAGGTTATCATTTCCAATTACCCCTTATCCCTGCTACATAACCTCTTTCTTATGAACTAACATTATTATTAATCAGATATTGTAAAACAGGGTAGAGTTGAATTATTATTATATTATTATATGATATGAATGGCCAGAGCCGCTATTCAGCCAGGATCCGCCAGAGCCGCCATTCAGCCAGGATCTGCCAGAGTCGCCAGTCTGCAAGGATCCGCCAGAGCCGCCATTCAGCCAGGATCCGCTAGAGCCGCCATTCAGCCAGGATCCGCCAGAGCCGCCATTCAGCCAGGATCCGCCAGAGCTGCCATTCAGCCAGGATCCGCCAGAGCCGCCATTCAGCCAGGATCCGCCATTCAGCCAGGATCCGCCATTCAGCCAGGATCCGCCATACAGCCAGGATCCGCCAGAGCCGCCATTCAGCCAGGATCCGCCAGAGCCGCCATTCAGCCAGGATCCACCAGAGCCGCCATTCAGCCAGGATCCGCCATTCAGCCAGGAGCCGCCATTCAGCCAGGATCCGCCAGAGCCGCCATTCAGCCAGGATCCGCCAGAGCCGCCATACAGCCAGGATCCGCCATTCAGCCAGGAGCCGCCATTCAGCCAGGATCCGCCAGAGCCGCCATTCAGCCAGGATAAGCCAGAGCCGCCATTCAGCCAGGATCCGCCAGAGCCGCCATTCAGCCAGGATCCGCCATACAGCCAGGATCCACCAGAGCCGCCATTCAGCCAGGATCCGCCAGAGCCGCCATTCAGCCGGGATCCGCCAGAGCCGCCATTCAGCCAGGATCCGCCAGAGCCGCAATTCAGCCAGGATCCGCCAGAGCCGCCATTCAGCCAGGATCCACTAAAGCCGCCATTCAGCCAGGATCCGCCAGAGCTGCCATTCAGCCAGGATCCGCCAGAGCCGCCATACAGCCAGGATCCGCCATTCAGCCAGGACCAACCATTCATAATGAGGCCCTAGACTTAATGTTTAAACTCTATCCCAAACCTTAACCATTCATAATGAGGCCCTAAACTTAATGTTTAACTCTATCCCAAACCTTAACCATTCATAATGAGGCCCTAATCTTAATGTTTAAACTCTATCCCAAACCTTAACCATTCATAATGAGGCCCTAATCTTAATGTTTAAACTCTATCCCAAACCTTAACCATTCATAATGAGGCCCTAAACATTCTGTTTAAACTCTATCCCAAACCTTAACCATTCATAATGAGGCCCTAAACTTAATGTTTAAACTCTATCCCAAACCTTAACCATTCATAATGAGGGGCTAAACTTAATGTTTAAACTCTATCCCAAACCTTATGGATGGGTGTTCCTGTGCAGGAACCAAATCAGGGGAAATTTTAGAGCGCCACCTATAGTTTTCGATAAAACTCAAACTTTCATTAAACCACACATGCAAGATACTAAATTAAAGCTACACTCGTTGTGAATATAGCCAACATGTCAGATTTGTAAAATGCTTTTCGGCCAAAGCATGAGAAGCTATTATCTGATAGCATGCACCCCCCAAAATATCAGAACGAGACCTAAACAAAAGATTTTGCGGTAGCCGGCGCTACACAAAACGCAGAAATAAAATATAAAACATTCATTACCTTTGACGAGCTTCTTTGTGGGCACTCCTATATATCCCATAAACATCACAATTGGGTCTTTTTCCCGATTAAATCCGTCATTGTATAGCCAAAATGTCATTTTCTGAAGACCGGTCTGATCCAGGAAAATTCCCCTTTACAAGACGCAACGTCACTTTTTAAAATGACAAAAGTTTTCTATAAACTTTTACAAATCACTTCAAACTACTTTTCTAAACCAACTTTAGGTATTAATAAACGTTAATAATCTATCAAATTGATCACGGGGCGATCTGTATTCGATAGCAGCAAGTCTTGAAATCATCGTCCATGTTTTCACTTTCATAACATCCTGCGGTGCGCCCCAAGACAGGAAGTGCCTATACGTCATCCCACCAAGGATAAAGCAGCCATGAAATGCCAGTACTGGCGACATCGTGTGGAAGCTGTAGGGATTCTAATCGGATCCTCATCTATTTTCTCTCGCTTAAACAATACATTGACTGGCGGATTAATATTTTTTTTGTGTTTTTGGTGAACAGTTTTCCCAGGATTTTTACTCCTAAACACGTTCTGTTATAGCCACAGACACGATTGAACCAGTTTTAGAGACTTCAGAGTGTTTTCTATACACACATACTTATCATATGCATATACTATATTCCTGGCATGAGTAGCAAGACTTTGAAATGTTGCGCGATTTTTAACAAAAAGCTGTGAAAAGCTGCGAAAATTCGCATCATCCCTAACAGGTTTTAACCATTCATAATGAGGCCCTAATCTTAATGTTTAAACTCTATCCCAAACCTTAACCATTCATAATGAGGCCCTAAACTTGATGTTTAAACTCTATCCCAAACCTTAACCATTCATAATGAGGCCCTAAAGTTCTGTTTAAACTCTATCCCAAACCTTAACCATTCATAAGGAGGCCCTAATCTTAATGTTTAAACTCTATCCCAAACCTTAACCATTCATAATGAGGCCCTAAACATTCTGTTTTAACTCTATCCCAAACCTGAACCATTCACAATGAGGCCCTAATCTTAATGTTTAAACTCTATCTCAAACCTTAACCATTCATAATGAGGCCCAACACATTGTGTTAACACATCCGTGACCAACTACAGTGGGGCAAAAAAGTATTTAGTCAGCCACCAATTGTGCAAGTTCTCCCACTTAAAAAGATGAGAAAGGCCTGTAATTTTCATCATAGGTACACTTCCACTATGACAGACAAAATGAGGGAAAAAAACCCAGAAAATCACATTTTTTATTAATTTATTTGCACATTATGGTGGAAATTAAATATTTGGTCAATAACAAAAGTTTACACAGCAACTCGTATCCTCAGTGGAATAGTGACTCTCTAAGACCTAATTGAAACACAAACCAGAAAATGGAATCAGAGCTGTGTGTGTCATTCTTATCTAAAGTCCTGTTAACTCTCTCACAAAAACACACGCTTGCACGCACACACACACACACCCCTCTAGCTCAATGTTAACTCACACAAAAACACACATGTAAAAACGCTTGCACACACACACACACACACACACACACACACACACACACACACACACACACACACACACACACACACACACACACACACCCTCTTGCTCAATCTACCCATCTCTGGTCACTGTCAGTAGCTAGTTAATGAGAAGGGGACTAAAATCAATATACGCACCTTGGGAGGAATTCCTGATTACCTAGCCCTCGTGTCTGTCTGTCTGTCTGTCTGTCTGTCTGTCTGTCTGTCTGTCTGTCTGTCTGTCTGTCTGTCTGTCTGTCTGTCTGTCTGTCTGTCTGTCTGTCTGTCTGTCTGTCTGTCTGTCTGTCTATGTGTGTGTGTGTCCTTTATCTTCCTCAGTGGGGAAAGAGAGAAATGAAGAAGTACATTTAAAGACGAACGTCGTCCTGAATAATTTCTGCTGACTAATCTCTCTCTCTGCTCTCCCTCCACAGCAACAGTAATATCATAGAGAGTCACTGATGTCACCCAGCCCATCAGGGCTCAAAGGCCCCCAATTACCAAACATAAAGCAAATTCCACATATCCTCTCTCTCTCTCTTTCCCTCTGTTCTGACTCTCTACCCTCCCTCCCTCCCTCCCTCTCTCTCCTCCCTCTGTTCTGACTCTCTACCCTCCCTCTCTCTCTCTCTCTCTTTCCATCTGTTCTGACTCTCTACCCTCCCTCTCTCTCTTTCCCTCTGTTCTGACTCTCTACCCTCCATCTCTCTCTTTCCCTCTGTTCTGACTCTCTACCCTCGCTCTCTCTCTCTCTTTCCCTCTGATCTGACTCTCTCCCCTCCCTCTCTCGTTCCCTCTGTTCTGACTCTCTACCCTCCCTCTCTCTCTCTCTCTTTCCCTCTGTTCTGACTCTCTACCCTCCCTCTCTCTCTCTTTCCCTCTGATCTGACTCTCTCCCCTCCCTCTCTCTCTCTTTCCCTCTGTTCTGACTCTCTACCCTCCCTCCCTCCCTCCCTCTCTCTCCTCCCTCTGTTCTGACTCTCTACCCTCCCTCTCTCTCTCTTTCCCTCTGTTCTGACTCTCTACCCTCCATCTCTCTCTTTCCCTCTGTTCTGACTCTCTACCCTCGCTCTCTCTCTCTCTTTCCCTCTGATCTGACTCTCTCCCCTCCCTCTCTCTTTCCCTCTGTTCTGACACTCTCCCCTCCCCCTCTCTCTCTCTCTTTCCCTCTGTTCTGACACTCTCCCCTCCCCTCTCTCTCTCTCTTTCCCTCTGTTCTGACTCTCTACCCTCCCTCTCTCTCTCTCTCTTTCCCTCTGTTCTGACTCTCTCCCCTCTCTCTCTCTCTCTCTCTTTCCATCTGTTCTGACTCTCTCCCCTCCCTCTCTCTCTCTCTTTCCCTCTGTTCTGACACTCTCCCCTCCCTCTCTCTCACTCTTTCCCTCTGTTCTGACTCTCTACCCTCCCTCTCTCTCTCTTTCCCTCTGTTCTGACTCTCTCTTTCCCTCTGTTCTGACTCTCAACCCTCCCTCCCTCTCTCTCTCTTTCCCTCTGTTTTGACTCTCTCCCCTCCCTCCCTCTCTCTCTCTTTCCCTCTGTTCTGACTCTCTCCCCTCCCTCTCTCTCTCTTTCCATCTGTTCATACTCTCTACCATCCCTCTGTTATGACTCATTACCCTCCCTCTCTCTCTTTCAATCTGTTCTGACTCTCTACCCTCCCTCTGTTCTGACTCTCTACCCTCCCTATCTCTCTCTTTCCCTCTGTTCTGACTCATCTCTCTCTCTCTCTGTTCTGACTCTCTCCCCTCCATCTCTCTCTTTCCCTCTGTTCTGACTCTCTACCCTCCATCTCTCTTTTCCCTCTGTTCTGACTCTCTCCCCTCTCTCCCCTCCATCTCTCTCTTTCCCTCTGTTCTGACTCTCTACCCTCCCTCTCTCTCTCTTTCCCTCTGTTCTGACTCTCATCTCTCTCTCTCTCTCTTTCTCTCTGTTCTGACTCTCTCCCCTCCATCTCTCTTTCCCTCTGTTCTGACTCTCTCCCCTCCATCTCTCTCTTTCCCTCTGTTCTTACTCTCTACCCTCCATCTCTCTCTTCCCTCTGTTCTGACTCTCTCCCCTCTCTCCCCTTCATCTCTCTCTTTCCCTCTGTTCTGACTCTCTACCCTCCCTCTCTCTCTCTTTCCCTCTGTTCTGACTCTCATCTCTCTCTCTCTCTCTGTTCTGACTCTCACCCCTCCATCTCTCTTTCCCTCTGTTCTGACTCTCTCCCCTCCATCTCTCTCTTTCCCTCTGTTCTGACTCTCTACCCTCCATCTCTCTCTTCCCTCTGTTCTGACTCTCTCCCCTCCATCTCTCTCTCTCTCTCTCTGTTCTGACTCTCTCCCCTCCATCTCTCTCTTTCCCTCTGTTCTGACTCTCTACCCTCCATCTCTCTCTTCCCTCTGTTCTGACTCTCTCCCCTCTCTCCCCTCCATCTCTCTCTTTCCCTCTGTTCTGACTCTCTACCCTCCCTCTCTCTCTCTTTCCCTCTGTTCTGACTCTCATCTCTCTCTCTCTCTTTCTCTCTGTTCTGACTCTCTCCCCTCCATCTCTCTTTCCCTCTGTTCTGACTCTCTCCCCTCCATCTCTCTCTTTCCCTCTGTTCTGACTCTCTACCCTCCATCTCTCTCTTCCCTCTGTTCTGACTCTCTCCCCTCTCTCCCCTCCATCTCTCTCTTTCCCTGTGTTCTGACTCTCTACCCTCCCTCTCTCTCTCTTTCCCTCTGTTCTGACTCTCATCTCTCTCTCTCTCTCTTTCCCTCTGTTCTGACTCTCATCTCTCTCTCTCTCTCTTTCCCTGTGTTCTGACTCTCTACCCTCCCTCTCTCTCTCTTTCCCTCTGTTCTGACTCTCATCTCTCTCTCTCTTTCTCTCTGTTCTGACTCTCTCCCCTCCATCTCTCTCTTTCCCTCTGTTCTGACTCTCTACCCTCCATCTCTCTCTTCCCTCTGTTCTGACTCTCTCCCCTCCATCTCTCTCTTCCCTCTGTTCTGACTCTCTACTCTCCCTCCCTCTCTGTGATATCTACGTTTTTTTTAAATAAAAATGTTCACACATAAAGTGAACCGTTTTTGCTTTGTAATTCTGGGTTATTGTATGTAGATTGATGAGGGGAAAAACACATTTAATTCATTTTAGAATAAGGCTGTAACGTGACAAAATGTGTAAAAAGTCAAGGGGTCTGAATACTTTCTGAATGTTACTGTATATCAGTATATTAGGCTCTCTCTCTCTCTGCAGTGATGTTGTTTTCATCACTTCTGGTTGAACACTGCCATCAAGTGGTGATTGTCCAAACTGCACCACTGTTAAGATAAGAGAAAGTGAGAGATAGAGAGAGAAAAAAGTGTGGGAGAGAGAGAGAGCAGAGAGCAGACAGTGTGGGAGAGAGAGCAGAGAGATCAGAATGTGGGAGAGAGAGCAGAGAGAGAGCAGAATGTGGGAGAGAGAGAGCAGAATGTGGGAGAGAGAGAGAGCAGAGAGAGAGCAGAATGTGGGAGAGAGAGCAGAGAGAGCAGAGAGAGCAGAGAGAGAGCAGAGTGTGGGAGAGAGAGAGCAGAATGTGGGAGAGAGAGAGAGCAGAGTGTGGGAGAGAGAGAGAGCAGAGAGAGCAGAGAACAGAGCAGAAAGAGAGAGAAAAAAGTGTGGGAGAGAGAGAGAGCAGAGAGCAGACAGTGTGGGAGAGAGAGCAGAGAGATCAGAATGTGGGAGAGAGAGCAGAGAGAGAGCAGAATGTGGGAGAGAGAGAGCAGAATGTGGGAGAGAGAGAGCAGAGAGAGAGCAGAATGTGGGAGAGAGAGCAGAGAGAGCAGAGAGAGCAGAGAGAGAGCAGAGTGTGGGAGAGAGAGAGAGCAGAGTGTGGGAGAGAGAGAGAGCAGAGAGAGCAGAGAGAGAGCAGAGTGTGGGAGAGAGAGCAGAGTGTGGGAGAGAGAGAGCAGAGAACAGAGAGAGCAGAGTGTGTGGGAGAGAGAGCAGAGAGTGTGTGAGAGAGAGAGAGCAGAGAACAGAGAGAGCAGAGTGTGGGAGAGAGAGCAGAGAGTGTGTGAGAGAGAGAGAGCAGATAAAAGAGAGCAGAGCAGAGAGAGCAGAGAGCAGGCTGAGAGAGCAGAGCGAAGAGAAGAGAGCAGAGTGAGAGAGAAGAGGGCAGAGAGAGCAGAGAACAGAGCAGAAAGAGAGAGAACTCTGTTGCTATAGTGAACCTGCATCACAACACTCTGTTGCTATAGTAACCCTGCATTACAACACTCTGTTGCTATAGTAACCCTGCATTACATCACTCTGTTGTACAATTTGTTTAATTCTATTCCACATATTTCATTGTTTTGTATTTCATTTCATATTTGTTTCATGTTTCAACCAGTCGCAGGTTAACATCAACCTGACAGAGGAAACGTAAAATCAATAAACAAACTGTTTTCACAATTAACAAGCTTTTCTTGTTTCAAGTATGTTTTATTATGAAAAGTACAATATATCCTTGTATACTTGTACAACTATGGAGCGTATGTCTAGATATAATTATACAATTTGTTTTTCAACATAAAAGACAAAAACATGATTACATTGGTATTTTAACAGTGTTGTTGTAAGAGGTCCTCACAACTATAGAAAGACGCGCATGTGTGTGTGTGTGTCCAGAATGTGTGTGTGTGTGCGTGTGTGTCTAGAGTGTGTGTGTGTGTGTGTCCAGAGTGTGTGTGTGTGTGTGTCCAGTGTGTGTGTGTGTCCAGAGTGTGTGTGTGTGTGTGTGTCCAGAATGTGTGTGTGTGTGTGTGTGTGTCTAGAGTGTGTGTGTGTGTGTGTGTGTCTAGAGTGTGTGTGTGTGTGTGTCTAGAGTGTGTGTGTGTGTGTGTCCAGAGTGTGTGTGTGTCCTGTGTGTGTGTGTCCAGTGTGTGTGTGTGTCCAGAGTGTGTGTGTGTGTCCAGAGTGTGTGTGTGTGTGTCCAGAGTGTGTGTGTGTGTGTCCAGAGTGTGTGTGTGTGTGTCCAGAGTGTGTGTGTGTGTCCAGTGTGAGTGTGTGTGTGTGTGTGTGTCCAGTGTGTGTCCAGTGTGTCGAGTGTGTGTGTGTCCAGAATGTGTGTGTGTCCAGTGTGTGTGTGTGTCCAGTGTGTGTGTGTGTCCATAGTGTGTGTGTGTCCAGTGTGTGTGTGTGTCCAGTGTGTGTGTGTGTCCAGTGTGTGTGTGTGTCCAGAGTGTGTGTGTGTGTCCAGTGTGTGTGTGTGTCCTGTGTATGTGTGTGTCCTGTGTGTGTGTGAGTCCTGTGTGTGTGTGTGTGTCCAGAGTGTGTGTGTGTCCAGTGTGTATGTGTGTGTCCTGTGTGTGTGTTTGTGTGTGTTTGTCCAGTGTGTGTGTCCAGAGTGTGTGTGTGTGTCCAGAGTGTGTGTGTGTCCAGAATGTGTGTGTGTGTGTGTCCAGTGTGTGTGTGTGTGTCCAGAGTGTGTGTGTCCAGTCTGTGTGTGTGTCCAGAGTGTGTTTGTGTGTGTAGAATGTGTGTGTCCTGAGTGTGTGTGTCCAGTGTGTGTGTGTGTGTGTCCAGAGTGTATTTGTCCAGTGTGTGTTTGTCCAGTATGTGTGTGTCCAGTGTGTGTGTGTGTGTCCTGTGTGTGTGTTTGTGTGTGTGTGTGTGTATTTGTCCAGTGTGTGTGAGTGTGTGTGTTTGTCCAGTGTGTGTGTGTCCAGAGTGTGTGTGTCCCCAGTGTGTGTGTGTCCCCAGTGTGTGTGTGTGTCCAGTGTGTGTGTGTGTGTGTCCAGTGTGTGTGTGTGTGTCCAGAGTGTGTGTGTGTCCTGTGCTTGTGTGTCCTGTGTGTGTGTGTGTGTGTATTTGTCCAGTGTGTGTGTGTGTGTCCAGAGTATGTGTGTGTCCAGTGTGTGTGTGTGTGTCCAGTGTGTGTGTATGTAGAGAGTGTGTGTGTGTGTCCTGAGTGTGTGTGTGTGTCCAGAGTGTGTGTGTGTGTCCAGAGTGTGTGTGTGTGTCCAGAGTGTGTGTGTGTCCAGAGTGTGTGTGTCCAGTGTGTGTGTGTGTGTCCAGAGTGTGTGTGTGCGTCCAGAGTGTGTGTGTGCGTGTGTATTTGTCCAGTGTGTGTGTGTCCAGTGTGTGTGTGTGTGTCCAGAGTGTGTGTGTGCGTCCAGTGTGTGTGTGTGTATGTGTCCACTGTGTGTGTGTGTCCAGTGTGTGTGTGTGTCCAATGTGTGTGTGTGTCCAGTGTGTGTGTGTGTCCAGTGTGTGTGTGTGTGTGTCCAGTGTGTGTGTGAGTCCAGTGTGTGTGTGTCCAGTGTGTGTGTGTGTGTGTCCAGTGTGTGTGTGTGACCATTGTGTGTGTGTCCAGAGTGTGTGTGTGTCCAGTGTGTGCGTGTCCTGTGTGTGTGTGTCCTGTGTGTGTGTGTGTATCACTGACAGAGGGACACTGAGGAGTCAACACAAACATAAATCCCTGGATAGAGGGGCTCAGTGAATGTGGAGGTGAATGTGATCAGGTGGGTCAGTGTGTCAGAGGAGGCTCTATAGAAGGACAGAGTGCCGGCTGGCCAGTCCAGATACACTCCTACTCTGTGGGAGCTGGAGGAGGGGACGTCTATGGTAGTGGGATTATTATTGTGCCAGGCAATGTAACTGTTGTCAGAGCAGTTCAGACTCCAGGACTTGTCATTCCATCCAAGATAACATTCCTTAACCCCTCCTCTCCTGCTGATTCCTTTATATGTCACTCCTATAACAGCCCCTCTTCCACTCCACTCTACCTCCCAGTAACAGCGCCCAGTCAGACCCTCTCTACACAGCACCTGTCTACAGTCCTCAAATCTCTCTGGGTGATCAGGATACGGCTGCTCCTCTCTCCTCCATGTCACCTTTCTGTTCTCCTCAGATAGAGAGAGGAGTCTGTTTACTGTGTTTAGGTCCAGTGTGAGATCACAGACATCTGATGGATGAAACCAGACACAATATTAGAAATCATCATCATTCACATTAGAATGTTAACTCACTTTTCACTAATTCATTTAATGTAGATGTTTCTAGGTATCAAAAGGAGAAGTTAAGGTAACTTGAGACTTGTTGAATGATCATATGTTATACTGTATGGTAATATAAAACACACTGATTCCCATTAATTACACGCACGCACGCACGCACGCACGCACACACACACACACACACATTGTCAAAGTAACTCTTTGTAAACTTTGGTGTCCCTGATTTTTGCTTCTGTAGAACTACAGCTGATATTTAATATGACCAAGTAAGTAATGATGGTGGTCTTTGACTTAACTTGAATTAAGACTTATTCTTAGTCATATTCTTCACAGCAGTCAACACTCACATTTTCTAAGTCCAGGTTTCATTCTGTTCTCTCCACCATGTTCCACACTGTAGCGGTAAGCAGAAGAACAGACAGTCATTGAGTGATACACCTGAACTCACACACACACACACACACACACACACACACACACACACACACACACACACACACACACACACACACAGCATATAACTTTGTCCAAGTGGTGTTCAGAATGTTTGTCTTATCTAGCCTGATAAGTCAAACATGTCTGATATGAACATTGACATAAACCCTCTACATACTTGAGTTTCTCCAGTCTGCAGTGTGGATCCTCCAGTCCAGCAGAGAGCAGTCTGACTCCTGAGTCTCCTGGGTGATTGTAGCTCAGATCCAGCTCTCTCAGGTGTGAGGGGTTTGACCTCAGAGCTGAGACCAGAGAAGCACAGCCTTCCTCTGTGACTAGACAGCCTGACAGCCTGCAAAGTGGCAGTATATTTTTACAAAATGTTCAGATATATCAGTGTCCTGAAACCTGCCTATTTATAAATGAAAGTATCATTATTAAAAATGACAAATGATCAAAGTATTGCCTGCAGATAGAAAAATGTACAGTACAAATATTATAGTAGACTGACCAGACCAGTTTAAAAAGCAGTATCAGTCAGAAGACAGACAGTGAGGTATCAGATTTAGATTGTATTGAGTATACAGTCCACACCATATCTATTTAGACAGTGAGGTATCAGATTTAGATTGTATTGAGTATACAGTCCACACCATATCTATTTAGACAGTGAAGCTAACATTTCAAATGTGGCTCTATTCTCCAACATTTTGGATTTGAGGTCAAATGTTTCATATGACGTGACAGTTTATAATGTCACCTTTAATTTGAGGGTATTTTAAGACATATGTGTTTCACTATTAAAAATGAAAACAATTTATGTTTCCAGTCTCCCAATTAGAAGAAGTCTTAAGTATTCTGAACAATTCACTCATAGTGTATTAAAATAGTCAAACATTTAGTTTTTTTTGTCGTAAACTCGTTGGTTGCATTTGCAGTTTGTTTTGGTTGTGTTTTTGGTTGTGTTTTGCCCAATAATAAAATGGTGGATGATGAGTGGAGTAACTTTTCTGTCTAAGAGAGTAGATAACATGTTTCTAAACAATACTAAATTAATCCTGATGATGCCATGATTAAGAAAAATCATGAAAGAATCATGAATAATAATGAGTGAGAAGTTACAGAGGCTACAACAAAACATGCTAACCTCTCACCATTACCAGTAACAGAGGCTTCAACAAAACACGCTAACCTCTCACCATTACCAATAACAGAGGATACAACAAAACATGCTAACCTCTCACCATTACCAATAACAGAGGCTACAACAAAACATGCTAACCTCTCACCATTACCAATAACAGAGGCTACAACAAAACATTCTAACCTCTCAACATTACCAATAACAGAGGCTACAACAAAACATGCTAACCTCTCACCATTACCAATAACAGAGGCTACAGCAAAACATGCTAACCTCTCACCATTACCAATAACAGACTACAACAAAACATGCTCACCTCTCACCATTACCAATAACAGAGGCTACAACAAAACATACCAACCTCTAACCATTACCAATAACAGAGACTACAACAAAACATGCTAACCTCTCACCATTACCAATAACAGTGGCTACAACAAAACATGCTAACCTCTCAACATTACCAATAACAGAGGCTACAACAAAACATGCTAACCTCTCACCATTACCAATAACAGAGGATACAACAAAACATGCTAACCTCTCACCACTTCCAATAACAGAGGCTACAACAAAACATACTAACCTCTCACCATTACCAGTAACAGAGGCTACAACAAAACATACTAACCTCTCACCATAACCAATAACAGAGGCTACAACAAAACATGCTAACGTCTCACCATTACCAATAACAGAGACTACAACTAAACATGCTAACCTCTCACCATTACCAATAACAGACTACAACAAAACATGCTAACCTCTCACCATTACCAATAACAGAGGCTACAACAAAACATGCTAACCTCTCACCATTACCAATAACAGAGGCTACAACAAAACATGCTAACGTCTCACCATTACCAATAACAGAGACTACAACTAAACATGCTAACCTCTCACCATTACCAATAACAGAGGGGGTATGATGTTTGTACCTCTGTAACTTTCTCATTCATCATCATTCACGATTAATTCATAATTATGGTAGCATCCACATGAATGTAGAGGTGTTCAGAAACATCTTCTATTCTTACTGACAATACAAGTGAAGTGACTCCAAAATGACAAGACATTATTCACCATTCAGTTTCTATTAGGAAAACATCCAAAACACAACCAAGACAAACTGCAAATGAATTCAAAAGTTAGTAGAATCACAAGCTTGATGTAATCACTGCAGGCATGGAATATGGGACCAAATACTAAACTTATGACTAAAATAATTCATCCAAAATATTATGACTTTTTCAAATGGGAGAACTAGATACATAAAGTGTTTTCATTTATACTGTAAAATATATATGTATGAAAATACCTTTAAATAAAATGTGACATTATGTACTGTCTCCTAATATGAAACATTATATCTCAAATCCAAAATGCTGGATCAAAGCACCACATTTAAAACTGTAAGCTTCACTGTCCAAACACATATGGTGTGGACTATGTGTGTCTGGTAAACACATGTGGATCTGGTGAACAGTTATCACTTGTTGACCAACTACAGGAATACTGACCTCAGAGTCTCCAGTTTACAGTGGGGATTCCCCAGTCCATCAGAGAGCAGCTTCACTCCTGAATCCTTCAGGTCATTATTACTCAGGACCAGCTCTCTCAGGTGTGAGGGGTTTGACTCCAGAGCTGAGACCAGAGAAGGACAGCCTTCCTCTGTGACTAGACAGCCTGACAGCCTGCAAAGAGTCAAATCATATTAAAACCACACTGCTATTCTTTGGTGGTAAGAAAAAGTGGCAGTATATTTTTTTCAACATGTTCAGATATATCAGTGTCCTGAAACCTTCCATATCTATTTATAAATGAATGTTTCATTATTAGAAATAACAAATGATCAAAGTATTGCCTGCAGATAGAAAAATGTATAGTACAAATATTATAGTAGACTGACCAGACCAGTTTAAAAAGAAGTATCAGTCAAAAGACAGACAGTGAGGAATCAGATTTAGATTGTATTGAGTAAACAGTCCACACCATATCTATTTAGACAGTGAGCTATCAGATTTAGATTGTATTGAGTATACAGTCCACACAATATCTATTTAGACAGTGAGGAATCAGATTTAGATTGTATTGAGTAAACAGTCCACACCATATCTATTTAGACAGTGAGGTATCATATTTAGATTGTATTGAGTATACAGTCCACACCATATCTATTTTGACAGTGAAGCTAACATTTCAAATGTGGCTCTATTCTCCAACATTTTGGATTTGAGGTCAAATGTTTCATATGAGGTGACAGTTTATAATGTCACCTTTAATTTGAGGGTATTTTAAGATATATGTGTTTCACTATTAAAAATGAAAACAATTTATGTTTCCAGTCTCCCCATTTGAAGAAGTCTTAAGTATTCTGAACAATTCACTCATAGTGTATTAAAATAGTCAAACATTTAGTTTTTTTTGTCGTAAACTCGTTGGTTGCATTTGCAGTTTGTTTTGGTTGTGTTTTGCCCAATAATAAAATGGTGGATGACGAGTGGAGTAACTTTTCTGTCTAAGAGAGTAGATAACATGTTTCTAAACAATAATAAATGAATCCTGATGATGTCATGATTAAGAAAAATCATGAAAGAATCATGAATAATAATGAGTGAGAAGTTACAGAGGCTACAACAAAACATGCTAACCTCTCACCATTACCAATAACAGAGGCTACAACAAAACATGCTAACCTCTCACCATTACCAATAACAGAGGATACAACAAAACATGCTAACCTCTCACCATTACCAATAACAGAGGCTACAACAAAACATGCCAACCTCTCACCATTACCAATAACAGAGGATACAACAAAACATGCTAACCTCTCACCATTACCAATAACAGAGGCTACAACAAAACATGAAAACCTCTCACCATTACCAATAACAGAGACTACAACAAAACATGCTAACCTCTCACCATTACCAATAACAGAGGCTACAACAAAACATGCTAACCTCTCACCATTACCAATAACAGAGGCTACAGCAAAACATGCTAACCTCTCACCATTACCAATAACAGACTACAACAAAACATGCTCAACTCTCACCATTACCAATAACAGAGGCTACAACAAAACATACTAACCTCTCACCATTACCAATAACAGTGGCTACAACAAAACATGCTAACCTCTCAACATTACCAATAAGAGAGGCTACAACAAAACATGCTAACCTCTCACCATTACCAATAACAGAGGCTACAGCAAAACATGCTAACCTCTCACCATTACCAATAACAGACTACAACAAAACATGCTCATCTCTCACCATTACCAATAACAGAGGCTACAACAAAACATGCTAACCTCTCACCATTACCAATAACAGAGGCTACAGCAAAACATGCTAACCTCTCACCATTACCAATAACAGACTACAACAAAACATGCTCACCTCTCACCATTACCAGTAACAGACTACAACAAAACATGCTAACCTCTCACCATTACCAGTAACAGAGTCTACAACAAAACATACTAACCTCTCACCATTACCAATAACGGAGGCTACAACAAAACATGCTAACCTCTCACCATTACCAATAACAGAGGCTACAACAAAACATACTAACCTCTCACCATTACCAATAACAGAGGCTACAACAAAACATGCTAACCTCTCACCATTACCAATAACAGAGGCTACAACAAAACATGCAAACCTCTCACCATTACCAATAACATAGGCTACAACAAAAGATGCTAACCTCTCACCATTACCAATAACAGAGGCTACAACAAAACATGCAAACCTCTCACCATTACCAATAACATAGGCTACAACAAAACATGCTAACCTCTCACCATTACCAATAACAGAGGCTACAACAAAACATGCTAACCTCTCACCATTACCAATAACATAGGCTACAACAAAACATGCTAACCTCTCACCATTACCAATAACAGAGGCTACAACAAAACATGCTAACCTCTCACCATTACCAGTAACAGTGGCTACAACAAAACATGCTAACCTCTCAACATTACCAATAACAGAGGCTACAACAAAACATGCTAACCTCTCACCATTACCAGTAACAGAGGCTACAACAAAACATGCTAACCTCTCACCATTACCAGTAACAGAGGCTACAACAAAACATGCTAACCTCTCACCATTACCAGTAACAGAGTCTACAACAAAACATACTAACCTCTCACCATTACCAATAACGGAGGCTACAACAAAACATGCTAACCTCTCACCATTACCAATAACATAGGCTAAAACAAAACATACTAACCTCTCACCATTACCAATAACAGAGGCTACAACAAAACATGCTAACCTCTCACCATTACCAATAACATAGGCTAAAACAAAACATACTAACCTCTCACCATTACCAATAACAGAGGCTACAACAAAACATACTAACCTCTCACCATTACCAATAACATAGGCTACAACAAAAGATGCTAACCTCTCACCATTACCAATAACAGAGGCTACAACAAAACATGCAAACCTACACCATTACCAATAACATAGGCTACAACAAAACATGCTAACCTCTCACCATTACCAATAACAGAGGCTACAACAAAACATGCTAACCTCTCACCATTACCAATAACATAGGCTACAACAAAACATGCTAACCTCTCACCATTACCAATAACAGAGGCTACAACAAAACATGCTAACCTCTCACCATTACCAATAACAGAGGCTACAACAAAACATGCTAACCTCTCACCATTACCAATAACAGAGGCTACAACAAAACATGCTAATCTCTCACCATTACCAGTAACAGAGTCTACAACAAAACATACTAACCTCTCACCATTACCAATAACGGAGGCTACAACAAAACATGCTAACCTCTCACCATTACCAATAACATAGGCTAAAACAAAACATACTAACCTCTCACCATTACCAATAACAGAGGCTACAACAAAACATGCTAACCTCTCACCATTACCAATAACATAGGCTAAAACAAAACATACTAACCTCTCACCATTACCAATAACAGAGGCTACAACAAAACATACTAACCTCTCACCATTACCAGTAACAGAGGCAACAACAAAACATGCTAACCTCTCACCATTACCAGTAACAGAGGCTACAACAAAACATGCTAACCTCTCACCATTACCAGTAACAGAGACTACAACAAAACATGCTAACCTCTCACCATTACCAGTAACAGAGGCTACAACAAAACATGCTAACCTCTCACCATTACCAGTAAAAGAGGCAACAACAAAACATGCTAACCTCTCACCATTACCAGTAACAGAGGCTACAACAAAATATGCTAACCTCTCAACATTACCAATAACAGAGGCTACAACAAAACATGCTAACCTCTCACCATTACCAGTAACAGAGGCTACAACAAAACATGCTAACCTCTCACCATTACCAGTAACAGAGGCTACAACAAAACATGCTAACCTCTCACCATTACCAGTAACAGAGTCTACAACAAAACATACTAACCTCTCACCATTACCAATAACAGAGGCTACAACAAAACATACTAACCTCTCACCATTACCAATAACATAGGCTACAACAAAAGATGCTAACCTCTCACCATTACCAATAACAGAGGCTACAACAAAACATGCAAACCTCTCACCATTACCAATAACATAGGCTACAACAAAACATGCTAACCTCTCACCATTACCAATAACAGAGGCTACAACAAAACATGCTAACCTCTCACCATTACCAATAACAGAGGCTACAACAAAACATGCTAATCTCTCACCCTTACCAGTAACAGAGGCAACAACAAAACATGCTAACCTCTCACCATTACCAGTAACAGAGGCTACAACAAAAAATGCTAACCTCTCACCATTACCAGTAACAGAGGCTACAACAAAACATGCTAACCTCTCACCATTACCAGTAACAGAGGCTACAACAAAACATGCTAACCTCTCACCATTACCAGTAAAAGAGGCAACAACAAAACATGCTAACCTCTCACCCTTACCAGTAACAAAGGCAACAACAAAACATGCTAACCTCTCACCATTACCAATAACAGTGGCTACAACAAAACATGCTAACCTCTCAACATTACCAATAACAGAGGCTACAACAAAATATGCTAACCTCTCACCATTACCAGTAACAGTGGCTACAACAAAACATGCTAACCTCTCAACATTACCAGTAACAGAGGCTACAACAAAACATGCTAACCTCTCACCATTACCAGTAACAGAGGCTACAACAAAACATGCTAACCTCTCACCATTACCAGTAAAAGAGGCTACAACAAAACATGCTAACCTCTCACCATTACCAATAACAGAGGCTACAGCAAAACATGCTAACCTCTCACCATTACCAATAACAGACTACAACAAAACATGCTCACCTCTCACCATTACCAATAACATAGGCTACAACAAAACATGCTAACCTCTCACCATTACCAATAACAGAGGCTCCAACAAAACATGCTAACCTCTCACCATTACCAATAACAGAGGATACAACAAAACATGCTAACCTCTCACCATTACCAGTAACAGAGGCTACAACAAAACATGCTAACCTCTCAACATTACCAATAACAGAGGCTACAACAAAACACGCTAACCTCTCACCATTACCAATAACAGAGGCTTCAACAAAACATGCTAACCTCTCACCATTACCAATAACATAGGCTACAACAAAACATGCTAACCTCTCACCATTACCAATAACAGAGGCTACAACAAAACATGCTAACCTCTCACCCTTACCAGTAACAGAGGCAACAACAAAACATGCTAACCTCTCACCATTACCAATAACAGAGGATACAACAAAACATGCTAACCTCTCACCATTACCAATAACAGTGGCTACAACAAAACATGCTAACCTCTCAACATTACCAATAACAGAGGCTACAACAAAACATGCTAACCTTTCACCATTACCAGTAACAGTAGCTACAACAAAACATGCTAACCTCTCACCATTACCAGTAACAGTGGCTACAACAAAACATGCTAACCTCTCAACATTACCAAAAACAGAAGCTACAACAAAACATGCTAACCTCTCACCATTACCAATAACAGAGACAACAACAAAACATGCTAACCTCTCACCATTACCAATAACAGAGTATACAACAAAACATGCTAACCTCTCACCATTACCAATAACAGAGGATACAACAAAACATGCTATCCTCTCACCATTACCAATAACAGAGGCTACAACAAAACATGTTAACCTCTCACCATTACCAATAACAGAGTAGATGAGCATTTATACTGATATTTGTGCCTCTATAACTTTGTTATTCATCATTCTTCACTATTGATATCTAAACGGTAAAATATATATGAATTCCCTCAAATAAAATGTGACATTTTGTACTGTCACCTAATATGAAACATTCTATCTCAAATCCAAAATGCTGGAGCAAAGCACCACATTTAAAACTGTAAGCTTCACTGTCCAAACACATATGGTGTGGACTATGTGTGTCTGGTAAACACATGTGGATCTGGTGAACAGTTATCACTTGTTGACCAACTACAGGAATACTGACCTCAGAGTCTCCAGTTTACAGTGGGGATTCTCCAGTCCATCAGAGAGTAGCTCCACTCCTGAATCCTTCAGGTCATTGTTACTCAGATCCAGCTCTCAGGTGTGAGGGGTTTGACTGCAGAGCTGAGACCAGAGAAGCACAGCCTTTCTCTGTGACTAGACAGCCTGACAGCCTGTAAAGAGTAAAATCATATTAAAATCACACTGATATTCTTTGGTGGTGAAAATAGGGACAGTATATCTTTTTTTAATGTTCAGATATATCAGTGTCCTGAAACCTTCCATATCTATTCATTTATGAATGTATCATTATTATAAATGACACATTATCCAAGTATTGCTTGTAGATAGAAATATGCATATTAACAAATATTATAGTAGACTGACCAGACCAGTTTAAAAATCAGTATCAGTCAAAAGACAGACAGTGAGGAATCAGATTTAGATTGTATTGAGTATACAGTCCACACCATATCTATTTAGACAGTGAGGAATCAGATTTAGATTGTATTGAGTATACAGTCCACACCATATCTATTTAGACAGTGAGGTATCAGATTTAGATTGTATTGAGTATACAGTCCACACCATATCTATTTAGACAGTGAGGTATCAGATTTAGATTGTATTGAGTATACAGTCCACACCATATCTATTTAGACAGTGAGGTATCAGATTTAGATTGTATTGAGTATACAGTCCACACCATATCTATTTAGACAGTGAGGTATCAGATTTAGATTGTATTGAGTATACAGTCCACACCATATCTATTTTGACAGTGAGGAATCAGATTTAGATTGTATTGAGTATACAGTCCACATCATATCTATTTTGACAGTGAAGCTAACATTTTAAATGTGTCTCTATTCTCCAACATTTTGGATTTCAGATCAAATGTTTCATATGAGGTGACAGTATATAATGTCACCTTTTATTTGAGGATATTTTAATACATATCTGTTTCACCATTTAGAAAAATGAAAGCACTTTATGTATCTAGTCTCCCATTTGAAGAAGTCATAAATATTCTGACCAATTCACTCACTTATAGTGTATTAAAGTAGTCAAAAGTTTAGTATTTGCTAACCTCTCACCATTACCAATAACAGAGACTACAACAAAACATGCTAACATCTCACCATTACCAATAACAGAGACTACAACAAGACATGCTAACCTCTCACCATTACCAATAACAGAGACTACAACAAAACATGCTAACCTCTCACCATTACCAATAACAGAGGCTACAACAAAACATGCTAACATCTCACCATTACCAATAACAGAGACTACAACAAGACATGCTAACCTCTCACCATTACCAATAACAGAGACTACAACAAAACATGCTAACCTCTCACCATTACCAATAACAGAGGCTACAACAAAACATGCTAACCTCTCACCATTACCAATAACAAAGCTACACAGCGGAGATTGGAGTATCTGTCCATAGGACCACTTTAAGCCGTACACTCCACAGAGGCTTTACGGAAGAGTGACCAGAAAAAGTACATTGCTTTAAAGAAAAAAATGAGCAAACACATTTGGCGTTCGCCAAAAGGCATGTGGGAGACTCCCCAAACATATGGAAGAAGGTACTCTGGTCAGATGACACTAAAATTGAGCTTTAAGGCCATCAAGGAAAACGCTATGTCTGGCGCAAACCCAACACCTTTCATCACCCCGAGAACACCATGCCCACAGTGAAGCATGGTGGTGGCAGCATCATGCTGTGGAGATGTTTTTCTTCGGCAGGGAAACTGGTTCTAATTGAAGGAATGATGGATGACGCTAAATACAGGGAAATTCTTGAGGGAAACCTGTTTCAGTCTTCTAGAGATTTGACACTGCTAAAGAAACACTCGTTGGAAAAATGTAAATGTCTTGTAATGGTCAAGTCAAAGCACAGACCTCAATCCAATTGAGAATCTGTGGAATGACTTACAGATTGTGGTGCACCAGCGGAGCCCATCCAACTTGAAGGAGCTGGAGCAGTTTTGCCTTGAAAAATGGTCAAACATCCCAGTGGCTAAATGTGCCAAGCTTATAGAGACAAACCCCAAGAGACTTGCAGCTGTAATTGCTGCAAAAGGTGGCTCTACAAAGTATTGACTTGGGGGGGTGAATAGTTATGCAACAGGTGGATCTACAAAGTATTGACTTGGGGGGGTGAATAGTTATGCAACAGGTGGATCTACAAAGTATTGACTTTGGGGGTGAATAGTTATGCAACAGGTGGATCTACAAAGTATTGACTTGGGGGTGAATAGTTATGCAACAGGTGGATCTACAAAGTATTGACTTGGGGGTGAATAGTTATGCAACAGGTGGATCTACAAAGTATTGACTTGGGGGGGTGAATAGTTATGCAACAGGTGGATCTACAAAGTATTGACTTGGGGGGGTGAATAGTTATGCAACAGGTGGATCTACAAAGTATTGACTTGGGGGGGTGAATAGTTATGCAACAGGTGGATCTACAAAGTATTGACTTTGGGGGGTGAATAGTTATGCAACAGGTGGATCTACAAAGTATTGACTTTGGGGGGTGAATAGTTATGCACACTCAAGTGTTTTCTTTTTTATCTATTGGTTGTACAATAAAACATATTTTGCATCTTCAAAGTGGTAGTGTTGTGTAAATCAACTGATACAAACCCCCCAAAACATCTATTTTAATTACAAGTTTTTAGGCAACAAAATGGAAAACAAAATAGGAAAAATGGTGGGTGAAAACTTTTACAAGCTACTGTAACATCAATATGTGTATTTATGTACATTTATGTAAATGTAAAAACATTTTTAATAAAAGGTGACATTCTGTACTGTCTCCTAATATGAAACATTGTATCTCAAATCCAAAATGCTGGAGCAGAGCACCACATTTAAAACTGTAAGCTTCACTGTCCAAACACATATGGTGTGGACTATGTGTGTCTGGTAAACACATGTGGATCTGGTGAACAGTTATCACTTGTTGACCAACTACAGGAATACTGACCTCAGAGTCTCCAGTTTACAGTGGGGATTCCCCAGTCCAGCAGAGAGCAGCTTCACTCCTGAATCCTTCAGGTCATTGTTACTCAGATCCAGCTCTCTCAGGTGTGAGGGGTTTGACTCCAGAGCTGAGACCAGAGAAGCACAGCCTTCCTCTGTGACTAGACAGCCTGACAGCCTGCAAAGAGATCATCATGATTTCACAAACACACTGTTTATTTCACAAGTAGAATGTACATGTAGAAGGACAATTAACCTTTAATTGTGATTGATATGTGAAAATTAACAGAATATTTAGTTAGTTAACCACAACACCCCTGTGGTGAAACGATTATTGCTGTGGAAGGTAATGAGCAACATATTGTGTCCAGTGTGTGTGTGTGTCCTGTTGGTGTCCTATGTGTGTCCAGTGTGTGTGTGTGTGTGTGTCCAGTGTGTGTGTGTGTGTGTGTGTGTGTGTCCTGTTGGTGTCCTATGTGTGTCCAGTATGAATTTTCAGTGAGTGTGTCTTGCCAGTTTGTCCAGTGTGTGTTAAGTGTGTGCTTAGTGAGTGTGTCTTGCCAGTGTGTCCAGTGTGAGCATGTGTAAAGTATGCCCAGTGTGTGTCCATTGTGTGTGTCCATTGTGTGTTTGAAAGGACACACACAGGACACACACAGGACACACACATGACACACACAGGACACACACAGGACACACACAGGACACACACACACACAGCATATAACTTTGTCCAAGTGGTGGTAAGAATGTTTGTCTTAACCAGCCTGATAAATCCAACATGTCTGATATGAACATTGACATAAACCCTCTACATACTTGAGTTTCTCCAGTCTGCAGTGTGGATCCTCCAGTCCAGCAGAGAGCAGTCTGACTCCTGAGTCTCCTGGGTGATTGTAGCTCAGGTCCAGCTCTCTCAGGTGTGAGGGGTTTGACCTCAGAGCTGAGACCAGAGAAGCACAGCCTTCCTCTGTGACTCCACAGCCTGACAGCCTGCAAAGAGTCAAATCATATTAAAATCACACTGATATTCTTTGGTGGTGAAAATAGTGGCAGTATTTTTTTTTCAACATATTCAGATATATCAGTGTCCTGAAACCTTCCATATCTATTCATAAAATAGTGTATCATTATTATAAATTATCATAATATTACTTGTATTATTATTATTGAGAAATGTTTAGTACGAATATTATAGTAGACTGACCAGACCAGTTTAAAAAGCAGAATCAGTCAGAAGACAGACAGTGAGGTATCAGATAAATTAAAGGTGACATTCTGTACTGTCATCTAATGTGAAACATTATATCTCAAATCCAAAATGCTGGAGCAAAGCACCACATTTAAAACTGTAACCTTCACTGTCCAAACACATATGGTGTGGACTATGTGTGTCTGGTAAACACATGTGGATCTGGTGAACAGTTATCACTTGTTGACCAGCTACAGGAATACTGACCTCAGAGTCTCCAGTTTACAGTGGGGATTCCCCAGTCCAGCAGAGAGCAGCTTCACTCCTGAATCCTTCAGGTCATTGTTACTCAGATCCATCTCTCTCAGGTGTGAGGGGTTTGACCTCAGAGCTGAGACCAGAGAAGCACAGCCTTCCTCTGTGACTAGACAGCCTGACAGCCTGCAAAGAGTCAAATCATATTAAATCACACTGATATTATTTGGTGGTGAAAATAGTGACTGTATATTTTTTCCATATGAATTATAAATTATAATAATATTACTTTTAGAGAGAAAAATGTAAAAATATTTGAGTAGATAGAAACATGTATAGTACAAATATTATAGTAGACTGACCAGACCAGTTTAAAAAGCAATATCAGTCAAGAGACAGACAGTGAGGAATCAGATTTAGATTGTATTGAGTATACAGTCCACACCATATCTATTTAGACAGTGAGGAATCATATTTAGATTGTATTGAGTATACAGTCCACACCATATCTATTTAGACAGTGAGGTATCAGATTTAGATTGTATTGAGTATACAGTCCACACCATATCTATTTAGACAGTGAGGAATCAGATTTAGATTGTATTGAGTATACAGTCCACACCATATCTATTTAGACAGTGAGGTATCAGATTTAGATGGTATTGAGTATACAGTCCACACCATATCTATTTAGACAGTGAGGTATCAGATTTAGATGGTATTGAGTATACAGTCCACACCATATCTATTTAGACAGTGAGGTATCAGATTGTATTGAGTATACAGTCCACACCATATCTATTTAGACAGTGAGGTATCAGATTTAGATTGTATTGAGTATACAGTCCACACCATATCTATTTAGACAGTGAGGTATCAGATTCAGATTGTATTGAGTATACAGTCCACACCATATCTATTTAGACAGTGAGGAATCAGATTTAGATTGTATTGAGTATACAGTCCACAATATATATTATACTGACCTCAAACACATATGGTGTGGACTATGTGTGTCTGGTAAACACATGTGGATCTGGTGAACAGTTATCACTTGTTGACCAACTACAGGAATACTGACCTCAGAGTCTCCAGTTTACAGTGGGGATTCCCCAGTCCAGCAGAGAGCAGCTTCACTCCTGAATCCTTCAGGTCATTGTTACTCAGATCCAGCTCTCTCAGATGTGAGGGGTTTGACTCCAGAGCTGAGACCAGAGAAGCACAGCCTTCCTCTGTGACTCCACAGCCTGACAGCCTGACAAAGAGATCATCATGACTTCACAAACACACTGTTCATTTAACACCAGTAGTGTAGAAGGACAATGGCAGATGCATTTGGTTTATTCTCTCAAACAACATATAGATTCATCTTCCGTTTCCTAGAATTGTATGGTCATAATGTTATACTAATGTGAAAATCAATGCATTTATTCAATATGTTTTTCAATATAATATATTATACATATTATAATAAATATTTTATAATGAATATTTCTTCCTGATGATTAGTTCTTATATGTCATTTTATTTACTCACAGAGCAGCTCTGGAGGCTTTGACCACTGGCAGCAGCCTCAGAAGACCTTCCTCTGATCTGGAGTATTTCTTCAGGTCAAACACATCCAGCTCCTTTTCTGAAGTCAGCAACAGAAAGACCAGAGCTGACCACTGTGCAGGTGACAGGTTGGGTTCTGAGAGACTTCCTGATCTCAGGTAGCTTTGGATCTCCTCCACTAGAGAATGGTCATTCAGTTCATTCAGACAGTGGAACAGATTGATGCTCCTCTCTGGAGAGAGATCCTCCCTGATCTTCTCCTTGATGTACTTGACTGTTTCTTCATGGCTCTGTGAGCTGCTTCTTGTCTTTGTCAGTAGACCTCGTAAGTGCTTCTGATTGGACTCCAGTGAGAGGCCCAGAAGGAAACGGAGGAAAAGGTCCAAGTTTCCTGTCTCACTTTGTAAGGCTTTATCCACAGCACTCTTGTAGAAAGTAACTTTACGCCTTTGTTTGATCCTCACAGAAAGGTTCCTGGACGTTGTTTGCGGTTTGTCCATTAGATTCTCATTGTTGTTGATGAATGAGAGGAACACATATACAGCAGCCAGAAACTCCTGAATGCTCAGATGAACAAAGCAGTACACCTTGTCCTGGTACAGCCCACGTTCCTCTTTAAAGAGCTGTGTGCACAATCCTGAGTACACTGAGGCTTCATTGACCTCAATGCCAGCCTCTTTCAGGTCTTCTTCATAGAAAATCAGATTGCCATTCACAAGCTGTTGAAAAGCCAGTTTTCCCAGTGACAGAATGCTCTCTTTATTCCAGTGTGGACCTGTCTCTTCTTTCCCAAGATACTTTTCATTCTTCTGTTTGGTATGAAACACCACAAGGTGTGTGTACATCTCAGTCAGAGTCTTGGGCATCTCTTCTCTCTTATGTTTCAGCATGTGCTCAAGGACTGTTGCAGAAATCCAACAGAAGACTGGAATGTGGCACATGATGTGGAGGCTCCTTGATGTCTTTATGTGTGAGATGATTCTGCTGGCCAGGTCCTCATCCCTGAATCTCTTCCTGAAGTACTCATCCTTCTGTGGGTCATTGAACCCTCGTACCTCTGTCACCTGGTCAACACACACTGAAGGGATCTTATTGGCTGCTGCAGGTCGGGTAGTTATCCAGAGGAGAGCAGAGGGAAGCAGATTTCCCTTGATGAGATTTGTCAGCAGAACATCCACTGACGTTGACTCTGTGACGTCCCAACAGATCTTGTTCTTCTGGAAGTCTAGGGGCAGTCGGCACTCATCCAGACCATCAAAGATGAACAGAACTTTGTACTTGTTGTAGATGGAGATTCTTGATTGTTTGGTTTCCATTGAGAAGTGATTAAGAAGTTCAATGAAAGTGTGTTTGTCCTCTTTCATCAAATTCAGCTCCCGAAAAGGGAATGAAAATACAAATTGGACATCCTGATTTGCTTTTCCTTCAGCCCAATCCAGAATGAACTTCTGCACAGAGACTGTTTTTCCAATGCCAGCGACTCCCTTTGTCAGCACAGTTCTGATAGGTTTGTCTGCTCCAGTTAAGGGTGTGAAGATGTCGTTACATTTGATTGGAGTCTCTGGTCTTGCTTGTTTCCTGGTTGTTGTCTCAATCTGTTTCAGCTCATGTTCATTATTGACCTCTCCTGTTCCACCCTCTGTGATGTAGAGCTCTGTGTAGATCTTATTGAGAAGTGTTGGGTTTCCTTGTTTAGCGATCCCCTCAAATACACATTGAAACTTCTTCTTTAGATTAGATTTGAGTTCACGTTGGCAAATCACAGCGAGCTCATCTGAATGAAGAAATAACACAGAGGATATGTATGATTTTTATAGTTAAATTATAAATTATAATTGTTTATTCTCTTAACTGACTGTATAAATGTGTAAATGTTTTCATAATGCATTACAGACTGGTGTGACTGATTATATTATTATTGGTATTATTGATGGTATTATTAATGTTCTCTCTCTCTAAATGAATCACCACAACACATCCCTGCTGCTACTTGATGAGGTCACTAGGTGTTGTGGTAAGGCTGCTACAATATCATTGAGTTACACAGCTACTTTAGCTGTACTTTAGCTACAGCTTTTAAATGTTATAAAACATCATTCAACATGAGGCAGACAGATCTTACATTTCTCCAGTGTGTCAGCAAGCTCCTTCTGGTTCATCTTCCTCAGGACGTGCAGTGTGATCTTCAGAGCCCCCTCTCTGGCACTGCTCTCCTGCTGCTCATCTTCAGCATCCACCACTTCCTTATCCTGCTTCTGACTCTCAAAGCCTTCTGGGAGTTCTGGACTAAGGATCCTCTTGAACATCTTCAGCTCGTTCTTCACAAATGTCATAATTTTTACTTCAAGCATCTGAAATAAATAAAGTAAATAAGTTAAGCAAGAGAATAAATGCTTTCTCATTAACACATTAATGAATGATTGACAGATCAACTTTACTTGAGGTAAACAAAAACAAATGTACATAACAGGACCACATACACTGAATATGGAGGCCAGGTCTGTTTGATGACTCTGGGAAGACTGACCACTGAGAATCTCTGACTCTGATCTCCCCTGTTGGTTTCTGTGGACAAAACATGAGATTACATCTCCTCATCCAGGGAGTACACACACACACACACACACACACACACACACACACACAGGGAGGGAATGTTCTGTTTGTTTAATATTGTTTTAGGACTATGAAAATGGACAAAATGATTAGCCTATGGATTATGAAAACAACAACAATAAATGGGAAAATGGGAGAGGAGAAATGACTAGAGACAGTGTTGTTTAACTCACTGACCAGGACCCATGAGTTCTTCTTACCTTTGTTCAGTAGAAAAGTCTCCCTCTCTAAAGTTTATAGGTAGATACATAGACAGGTCACTCTTCATGGACACACAGCTGGGAACAGGGGAGGCTGGTCTCTCCTGCTTGATTGGTCTTCAACACAACAGAGACAAACATTACATCTCTCATCTACTCTGAGCTCAGATGGGGAAACATAAGAAGAGTTTCACAAATATAACTGACTTCTAGACGTTAGTTAACGCGCGAGCAGTGTGTCATTTTTAATAACGAAATTAATTTAGCGACGCGAGCGTTGTAGTCAGTCTGTCAGCCCCGCTAAAAGGCTGGTGTCGTTACTCTGCCTTCTCCGGGGGCATGTTGAGGTACATTTACTAACCGGGAGGGTTGAATGATGTCATTTATTGGAGGGCTGGAATACGCACTCTCGAGGTTGTTTACTCACAATATCAGATATTAAGATGATTTTTATAATGAATGTATACTGAGGTTGAGGTTCTGACTAGTGATTATTTACCCGGGGTTCAATACCTGCTATTGAGGCGCCCTGAAAATAATATTCAAAAGTTCGGTCCTTGGACACAGAGGGTTTAAACTCTAAAGAAACAACCGGGGAGCTCCATCGGTCCACAAGAAATGCAGACAGCCGGTGATGATGTAGTGGTAGCTATGGTAACTAGGATGCTGCTGGTAGAGTAGCTAGCTAGCTTACCGAGCTGTACCGACTAGTTAGCAGGTCGTTCGTCTGTCTCTCGTCTCGATGATGAATCCGGTGAAACACAAATTGAAACAAGGATAGAGAGTGAAAAGGATCTGTCTACACTCATACTGTCCCTGACCGTAAAGAAAAAAGCAAATTGAACAATAAACTTCGGTGTCTCAACACTGTAACAAACTCCGTAGTTATTCCCCAAGATCACCTCAGTCCACTCTGCGCGTAACCGGCTTGGCGCCACACCGAACGTGGACGCGGACAGTTCTGTACGGGGACGCGGACAGTTCCAGAACGCGGACATGAGCAGTGCAACACAATCAACTAAACCCAGTCTTTACAGTGGGTTACATTAGTAATATTCATTTTTTATTATTACGTTAAACAAACATTTTTTTAAAATTATAACAACATTTTGAGATCAAACATTCGGTTTTTTTATAACAATATGTTGAGATCTGGGTCCATATGGCCAAAGTGTCTCAGAGTAGAAAATTGGTCGTATAAGTGCTGAGAATAAAGACATTTTACACTAATGAGTATACATTACCTAGTTACCTACCCATTGCCTAAATTACCTACCCACCTAGTCAGC
>NW_027040159.1:55000-65558 GCF_034236695.1 Oncorhynchus nerka
AACCTGTTCAGATCAGTTCACATAATGTTATAGTCCTACCAGTAGCAGGACAGAGAATCTACACTGTATATGCAAACATATGTGGACACCCCTTCAAATTAGTGGATTCTATTTCAGCCACACCAGTTGCTGACAGGTGTATAAAGTCGGACAGCCAGCCATGCAATCTCCATAAACAAACATTGGCAGTAGAATGACCTAACTGAAGATCTCAGTGCCTTTCAACGTGGCACCGTCATAGGATGCCACCTTTCCAACATGTCAGTTTGTCAAATATCTGCCCTGCTAGAGCTGCCCCGGTCAACTGTAAGTGCTATTATTGTGAAGTGGAAACGTCTCGGAGCAACAACGGCTCAACAGTGAAGTGGTAGGCCACTCAAGCTCAGAGGACTGGCTCGCCAAGTGTGGAAGCACATAAAAATGATCTGTCCTCGGTTGCAACACTCACTACCGAGTTCCAAACTGCAATGTCAGCAAAATAACTGTTCATCGGGAGCTTCATGAAATGGATTTCCATGGCCAAGCAGCCGCACACAAGATCACCTTGCGCAATGCCAAGCATCGGCTTGAGTGGTGTAGAGCTCGCTGCCATTGGACTCTGGAGCAGTGGAATCTGGGTTTGGTGGATGCCAGGAAAACGCTTCCTGTCCGAATGCATTGTGCCAACTGTAAAGTTTGGTGGCGGAGGAAAAATAGTCTTGGGCAGTTTGGGGAAGGCCCTTTCCAGTTTCAGCATGACAATATCCCCGTGCACAAAGCGAGGTCCATACAGTAATGGCTTGTCGAGATCGGTGTGGAAGAACTTGACTGGCCTGCACAGAGCCCTGACCTCAACTCCATTGAACACCTTTGGGATGAATTGGAATGCCGACTGCGAGCCAGGCCCAATCACCCAACATCAGTGCCCGACCTCCCTAATGCTCTTGTGGCAGAACGGAAGCAAGTCCCCGCAGCAATGTTCCAACATCTAGTGGAAAGTCTTCCCAGAAGAGTGGAGGCTGTTATAGCAGCAAAGGGGGACCAACTCCATAGGAATGCCTATGATTTTGGAATGAGATGTTCGACTAGCAAGTGTCCACATACTTTTGGTCATGTAGTGTATATCACCTAATCTAAATCAAATCAAATGTTATTGGTCACAATGTCAGAGCGGCATAGACTAAAATACAGTAGAATAGTATAGAATACAGTATATACATATGATATGAGTAATACATAGACTAAGATACAGTAGAATAGAATAGAGTATATACATATGAGATGAGTAATACATAGACTAAGATACAGTAGAATAGTATACAGTATATACATATGAGGTGAGTAATGCATAGACTAAGATACAGTAGAATAGAATAGAGTATATACATATGAGATGAGTAATGCATAGACTAAGATACAGTAGAATAGTATAGAATACAGTATATACATATGAGATTAGTAATGAATAGACTAAGATACAGTAGAATAGATTACAGTATATACATATGAGATGAGTAATGCATAGACTAAGATACAGTAGAATAGATTACAGTATATACATATGAGATGAGTAATGCATAGACTAAGATACAGTAGAATAGAATTTCCTTCAAATCAACACATTTATCTGTCTTCTAATGCAGTGGTGTAAAGTACTTCAGTAAAATACTTTAAAGTACTACTTCAGTAGTTTTTGTGGGTATCTGTCCTTTACTTTACTATTTATATTTTTGAACAACTTTTACTTTCACTTCACTACATTCATAAATAGAATGATGTACTTTTTACTCCGTACATTTTCCCTGACAGCCAAAGGTACTCATTACATTTTGAATGCTTAGCAGGACAGAAAATTGTCCAATTTGCACAATTATCAACAGAACATCGCTGGTCATCCCTAATGCCTCTGATCTGGAGGACTCACTAAACACAAATGCTTTGTTTTTAAATGGTGTCTGAGTGTTGGAGTGTGACCCTGGCTATCCATAAATTAAAATAACAAGAACATTGTGCAGTCTGGTTTTCTTAATATAAGGAGTTTTCAATTATTACAACTTTACTTTTACTTTTGATATTTAATTATATTTAAAACCAAATACTTCTAGACTTTTCCTGAAGTAGTATTTTACTGGGTGACTTTCACTTTTACTTGAGTCATTTTCTATTAAGGAATCTTTACTTTTACTCCAGTTTGAGAACTGAGTTCTGTTTCCACCACTGTTCTAACGTTCCATATGAGACACAGTTTCAACAGACATTCTGGAACTGAGGTCTGTTTCCACCACTGTTCTAACGTTCCATGTGAGACACAGTTTCAACAGACATTCTGGAACTGAGTTCTGTTTCCACCACTGTTCTAACGTTCCATATGAGACACAGTTTCAACAGACATTCTGGAACTGAGTTCTGTTTCCACCACTGTTCTAACGTTCCATATGAGACACAGTTTCAACAGACATTCTGGAACTGAGGTCTGTTTCCACCACTGTTCTAACGTTCCATGTGAGACACAGTTTCAACAGACATTCTGGAACTGAGTTCTGTTTCCACCACTGTTCTAACGTTCCATATGAGACACAGTTTCAACAGACATTCTGGAACTGAGTTCTGTTTCCACCACTGTTCTAACGTTCCATATGAGACACAGTTTCAACAGACATTCTGGAACTGCGTCAGCTACAAAATTACTTTCCATTTCATATCAGGAAATAAAGTAACAATCACTGGGGGAATTAGTTGTGCATTGCCCGGCTCCCCGGGGAGAGAGTTTCGCATTTTAGACCATTCCATTGGTCCATAAATTATATGTCCACTCAGCTGTAGCACCGGGCCATGCAAAACAAACCTCCCACTGTCGCAGGGCACTGAGACACTGAGTTCTAAACCCAGACGCGTTTCTTCAAGACATCTCTCTTACATTATTTTTGATAAACATTCATTTACTCGAAACCAAGTTTAGCTGTGTTTTTTTCTCCAAGATGTGAGTTACTGTAGGACTTTAATAATTGTAAGCAGTCCTACAAACCCAAAAGGTTTTCATTTGAGAATGTTCATTTGTATGCCTCGAATATTAAATTATTTTAAAATATTTGATGATTAGTTGAATCAGGTGTGTAAGTGCTGGTAAGAACAAAAGGATTCAGAAACCCTGAGATAAACATAAAATCATATAATTGAAAGCTCTTCCACCATCTTTACCAGAAGTTTTACTGATAACATGTCGGCCTACTGATTAGTTTACACTTTGAAAACTGCTGTCTGTCAGCAACTCAGCTCAAGTAGCAGTTCTACTAACTAGTAATATCTCATTACAGGTATTCATTCTCTTACTCTGTCCATTAGAATAGATTATTGTTCAGAAATACTTACTTTACTTTTCAATAATCTCCATATAGTCTTTTCTGCTCTGTCGTCTCAAAATGGATCCTGAACAAAAGAACAACTTTACTTTCAGTTTCAGCTCAGCCGCCTCCCCACCCTGACAATAAAAGTGTTATATTGGTATCTTCCACTAGATGGCAGTAAACACCTGCTGTAACTAGACTTTACAACTATGTGTTCTGTTTCAGCTCAGCCGCCTCCCCACCCTGATAATAAAGTGTTATATTAGTATCTTCCACTAGATGGCAGTAAACACCTGCTGTAACTAGAATTTACAACTATGTGTTCTGTTTCATACAGGCAGTGTCCCAGAGGAGGAGCGTTGCTCTAGGATCAGCTCCTCCTGTCCATCTAATCTGATTCATTATGATCTAGGATCAGGTCCACCTCTCCATCTAATCTGATTCATTATGATCTAGGATCAGGTCTCCCCTCTCCATCTAATCTGATTCATTATGATCTAGGATCAGGTCCCCCTCTCCATGTAATCTGATTCATTACTATCTAGGATCAGCTCCCCCTCTCCATGTAATCTGATTCATTATGATCTAGGATCAGGTCTCCCCCTCTCCATGTAATCTGATTAATTATGATCTAGGATCAGGTCCCCCCTCTCCATGTAATCTGATTCATTATGATCTAGGATCAGGTCCCCCACTACTGGATCAGACCGTCTGCTAAATGGCTCACTACTGGAACAGACCGTCTACTAAATGACTCACTACTGGATCAGAGCGCCTGCTAAATGACTCACTACTGGATGAGAGCGTCTGCTAAATGACTCACTGCTGGATCAGAGCTCCTGCTAAGTGACTCACTACTGCATCAGAGTGTCTGCTAAATGACTCACTACTGCATCAGAGCGCCTGCTAAATGACTCACTACTTGATCAGAGCGTCTGCTAAAATACTCACTACTGGATCAGAGCGTCTGCTAAATGACTCACTACTGGATCAGAGCGTCTGCTAAATGACTCACTACTGGATCAGAGCGTCTACTAAATGACTCACTACTGGATCAGAGCGTCTACTAAATGACTCACTACTTGATCAGAGCGTCTGCTAAATGACTCACTACTGGATCAGAGCGCCTGCTAAATGACTCACTGCTGGATCAGAGCGTCTGCTTAATGACTCACTACTGGATCAGAGCGTCTGCTAAAATACTCACTACTGGATCAGAGCACCTGCTAAATGACTCACTACTGGATCAGAGCACCTGCTAAATGACTCACTACTTGATCAGAGCGCCTGCTAAATGACTCACTACTGGATCAGAGCGTCTGCTAAATGATTCACCTCTGCATCAGGTTGTCTGCTAAATGACTCACCTCTGCATCAGAGCGTCTGCTAAATGACTCACCTCTGCATCAGAGCGTCTGCTGAATGACTACAATGTAAATGTAAATGATGCAGCCACCACTATGCTTGAACATATGGAGAATGGCAGTCAGTAAGGGGTTGTATTGGATTTGCCCCAAACATAACACTTTGTATTCAGGACAAAAAGTGAACTGCTTTGCCACCGGCTTCCTTCTTTTCACTCTGTCAGTGAGGTTAGTATTGAGGAGTAACTATACTGTTGTTGATCCATCCTCAGTGTTCTCCTATCACAGCCATTAAACTCTGTCAATGAGGTTAGTATTGAGGAGTAACTATACTGTTGTTGATCCATCCTCAGTGTTCTCCTATCACAGCCATTAAACTCTGTCAATGAGGTTAGTATTGAGGAGTAACTATACTGTTGTTGATCCATCCTCAGTGTTCTCCTATCACAGCCATTAAACTCTGTCATTTAGGTTAGTATTGAGGAGTAACTATAATGTAGTTGATCCATCCTCAGTGTTCTCTTATCACAGCCATTAAACTCTGTCAGTTAGGTTAGTATTGAGGAGTAACTATAATGTAGTTGATCCATCCTCAGTGTTCTCCTATCACAGCCATTAAACTCTGTAACTATTTTTAAGTCACCATTGGCCTCGTGCGTTGAAGATGTCGTTCCCATAGCAACGATAAAAACATTCCCGAACCAGAAACCGTGGATTGATGGCAGCATTCGCGTGAAACTGAAAGCGCGAACCACTGCTTTTAATCAGGGCAAGGTGTCTGGCAACATGACCGAATACAAACAGTGCAGCTATTCCCTCCGCAAGGCTATTAAACAAGCTAAGCGTCAGTACAGAGACAAAATAGAATCTCAATTCAACGGCTCAGACACAAGAGGCATGTGGCAGGGTCTACAGTCAATCACGGACTACAAAGAAGAAACCCAGCCCAGTCACGGACCAGGATGTCTTGCACCCAGGCAGACTAAATAACTTTTTTGCCCGCTTTGAGGACAATACAGTGCCACTGACACGGCCTGCAACGAAAACATGCGGTCTCTCCTTCACTGCAGCCGAGGTGAGTAAGACATTTAAACGTGTTAACCCTCGCAAGGCTGCAGGCCCAGACGGCATCCCCAGCCGCGCCCTCAGAGCATGCGCAGACCAGCTGGCCGGTGTGTTTACGGACATATTCAATCAATCCCTATACCAGTCTGCTGTTCCCACATGCTTCAAGAGGGCCACCATTGTTCCTGTTCCCAAGAAAGCTAAGGTAACTGAGCTAAACGACTACCGCCCCGTTGCACTCACTTCCGTCATCATGAAGTGCTTTGAGAGACTAGTCAAGGACCATATCACCTCCACCCTACCTGACACCCTAGACCCACTCCAATTTGCTTACCACCCAAATAGGTCCACAGACGATGCAATCTCAACCACACTGCGAACTGCCTTAACCCATCTGGACAAGAGGAATACCTATGTGAGAATGCTGTTCATCGACTACAGCTCGGCATTCAACACCATAGTACCCTCCAAGCTCGTCATCAAGCTCGAGACCCTGGGTCTCGACCCCGCCCTGTGCAACTGGGTACTGGACTTCCTGACGGGCCGCCCCCAGGTGGTGAGGGTAGGCAACAACATCTCCTCCCCGCTGATCCTCAACACGGGGGCCCCACAAGGGTGCGTTCTGAGCCCTCTCCTGTACTCCCTGTTCACCCACGACTGTGTGGCCACGCACGCCTCCAACTCAATCATCAAGTTTGCGGACGACACAACAGTGGTAGGCTTGATTACCAACAACGACGAGACGGCCTACAGGGAGGAGGTGAGGGCCCTCGGAGTGTGGTGTCAGGAAAATAACCTCACACTCAACGTCAACAAAACTAAGGAGATGATTGTGGACTTCAGGAAACAGGAGAGGGAACACCCCCCTATCCACATCGATGGAACAGTAGTGGAGAGGGTAGCAAGTTTTAAATTCCTCGGCATACACATCACAGACAAACTGAATTGGTCCACTCACACTGACAGCGTCATGAAGAAGGCGCAGCAGCGCCTCTTCAACCTCAGGAGGCTGAAGAAATTCGGCTTGTCACCAAAAGCACTCACAAACTTCTACAGATGCACAATCGAGAGCATCCTGGCGGGCTGTATCACCGCCTGGTACGGCAACTGCTCCGCCCTCAACTGTAAGGCTCTCCAGAGGGTAGTGAGGTCTGCACAACGCATCACCGGGGGCAAACTACCTGCCCTCCAGGACACCTACACCACCCGATGTTACAGGAAGGCCATAAAGATCATCAAGGACATCAACCACCCGAACCACTGCCTGTTCACCCCGCTATCATCCAGAAGGCGAGGTCAGTACAGGTGCATCAAAGCTGGGACCGAGAGACTGAAAAACAGCTTCTATCTCAAGGCCATCAGACTGTTAAACAGCCACCACTAACATTGAGTGGCTGCTGCCAACACACTGTCATTGACACTGACCCAACTCCAGCCACTTTAATAATGGGAATTGATGGGAAATGATGTAAATATATCACTAGCCACTTTAAACAATGCTACCTTATATAATGTTACTTACCCTACATTATTCATCTAATATGCATACGTATATACTGTACTCTACATCATCGACTGCATCCTTATGTAATACATGTATCACTAGCCACTTTAACTATGCCACTTTGTTTACTTTGTCTACATACTCATCTCATATGTATATACTGTACTCGATACCATCTACTGTATGCTGCTCTGTACCATCACTCATTCATATATCCTTATGTACATATTCTTTATCCCCTTACACTGTGTATAAGACAGTAGTTTTAGAATTGTTAGTTAGATTACTTGTTGGTTATCACTGCATTGTCGGAACTAGAAGCACAAGCATTTCGCTACACTCGCATTAACATCTGCTAACCATGTGTATGTGACAAATACATTTGATTTGATTTGATTTTGATGCTGAAATCAATGAGAGGTTTCCTTCCTCTCCGGCAACTAAGTTAGGAAGACGCCTGTATCTTTGTAGTGACTGGATGTATTGATTCACCATCCAAAGTGTAATTAATAATAACTTCACCAGGCTCGAAATCATATTCAATGTCTGCTTTTGTTTTTCCCATCTACCAATAAGTGCCCTTCTTTGTGAGGCACGGAGATGGAGATGGGAATTTGGACTTGTGGTTTTACTTAATTCTCCATACTGGCTAATGATTATAAAGCTGATTCTGAACTAATCATTAATTCATACATTGCGCCCCTGACCTGAGAGGATGGAAGTTCAATATGTAGCTAGATGTAGACGGCTAATGTTTAATAGTTAACTAGCGAACGTTGCGAACCAAGCTTTTTAGCCAAGTAGCCTAGGACATAAAATAAAGGTATGTACTGTATTTATTACCTCTCTCATCCTGCCTCATTTACACATGCTGTATATAGATCTACTGTATTTATTACCTCTCTTATCCTGCCTCATTTACACATGCTGTATATAGATCTACAGTATTTATTACCTCTCTTATCCTGCCTCATTTACACATGCTGTATATAGATCTACTGTATTTATTACCTCTCTTATCCTGCCTCATTTACACATGCTGTATATAGATCTACTGTATTATTGCTTGTATGTTGGTTCATTCCATGTGTAACTCTGTGTTGTTGTATGTGTCGAACTGCTTTGCTTTATCTTGGCCAGGTCGCAGTTGCAAATGAGAACTTGTTCTCAACTAGCCTACCTGGTTAAATAAAGGTGTTCTCAACTAGCCTACCTGGTTAAATAAAGGTGTTCTCAACTAGCCTACCTGGTTAAATAAAGGTGTTCTCAACTAGCCTACCTGGTTAATAAATAAAGGTGTTCCCAACTAGCCTACCTGGTTAAATAAAGGTGTTCTCAACTAGCCTACCTGGTTAAATAAAGGTGTTCTCAACTAGCCTACCTGGTTAAATAAAGGTGTTCTCAACTAGCCTACCTGGTTAATAAATAAAGGTGTTCCCAACTAGCCTACCTGGTTAAATAAAGGTGTTCTCAACTAGCCTACCTGGTTAATAAATAAAGGTGTTCTCAACTAGCCTACCTGGTTAAATAAAGGTGTTCTCAACTAGCCTACCTGGTTAAATGAAGGTGTTCTCAACTCGCCTACCTGGTTAAATAAAGGTGTTCTCAACTAGCCTACCTGGTTAAATAAAGGTGTTCTCAACTCGCCTACCTGGTTAAATAAAGGTGTTCTCAACTAGCCTACCTGGTTAAATAAAGGTGTTCTCAACTAGCCTACCTGGTTAAATAAAGGTGTTCTCAACTAGCCTACCTGGTTAAATAAAGGTGTTCTCAACTAGCCTAGCTGGTTAAATAAAAAAATAACAAATGAAACAGTATGACAGGGTAATAGACCGTTTTGTTCTTCTGGAATTTTGTTGCTGAAGAGAATCTCTTCTCTCACTCTGTTTTGGTCCATGCAGGTGACTGTGACAGGGTGCCATCTCTTCTCTCACTCTGTTTTGGTCCATGCAGGTGACTGTGACAGGGTGCTATCTCTTCTCTCACTCTGTTTTGGTTCATGCAGGTGACTGTGACAGGGTGCCATCTCTTCTCTCACTCTGTTTTGGTTCATGCAGGTGACTGTGACAGGGTGCCATCTCTTCTCTCACTCTGTTTTGGTCCATGCAGGTGACTGTGACAGGGTGCTATCTCTTCTCTCACTCTGTTTTGGTCCATGCAGGTGACTGTGACAGGGTGCTATCTCTTCTCTCACTCTGTTTTAGTTCATGCAGGTGACTGTGACAGGGTGCCATCTCTTCTCTCACTCTGTTTTGGTTCATGCAGGTGACTGTGACAGGGTGCCATCTCTTCTCTCACTCTGTTTTGGTCCATGCAGGTGACTGTGACAGGGTGCCATCTCTTCTCTCACTCTGTTTTGGTCCATGCAGGTGACTGTGACAGGGTGCTATCTCTTCTCTCACTCTGTTTTGGTTCATGCAGGTGACTGTGACAGGGTGCCATCTCTTCTCTCACTCTGTTTTGGTTCATGTAGGTGACTGTGACAGGGTGCTATCTCTTCTCTCACTCTGTTTTGGTTCATGCAGGTGACTGTGACAGGGTGCCATCTCTTCTCTACTGTGGTGCATTGAGGTGGTTTAAACCTCTCCAGTTAACTAAATGATTCATTTAAGTTTGACTTCGAGTGTCCGTGTGTTGAATTTCAACATCAACAACAAGTAGAGAAATCTGCTGACACACACACACACACACACACACACACACACACACACACACACACACACACACACACACATAAATCAGAACCATGGACTGCCACATATGTAGCTTACGTTGATGAGACTAAATAGTTGTTGGTATCTTTTAGATGTAACTGTCTGTTAAATGCAATATGTGTTGTGGACTCCACCGGACAGACTCTCTGATTTAGTGATGAAACAAAGGTGTGGTTGAATTTAATCTGCCACTGTGTCTTCTTATTGTCTGGGCTTTAGGCTTATATATCATGGTTGCAAAGCATATGAACTAGCAGGTTATAGAGCAAACAATGCAATTATCACAACACATGTGTTGTACCATGTCTTCCCAGTGATATTACCCACTATATTACCCACTATTATCACAACACATGTGGTGTAACATGTCTTCCCCAGTGATATTACCCACTATATTACCCACTATTATCACAACACATGTGTTGTACCATGTCCAGTGATATTACCCACTATTATCACAACACATGTGTTGTACCATGTCTTCCCCAGTGATATTACCCACTATATTACCCACAACACATGTGGTGTAAATGTATCACAACACATGTGGTGATAACATGTCTTCATGTCTTCCCCAGTGATATTACC
>NW_027040159.1:66058-103447 GCF_034236695.1 Oncorhynchus nerka
ATGGGTGTTGACATCGTGACCAGTGAGCTGAGATAAGGCGGAGCTTTGCCTAGCATGGCCTTGTAGATGACCTGGAGCCAGTGGGTCTGGCGGAAAACGAATATAAAGCGAGGGCCAGCCAACTAGAGCATACAAGTCGAGTGGTGGGTAGTATAAGGTGCTTTAGTGACAAAACGGATGGCACTGTGATAAACTGCATCCAGTTTGCTGAGAAGAGTGTTGAAGCAATTTTGTAGATGACATCAAGTCGAGGATCGGTAGGATAGTCAGTTTTACCAGGGTAAGCTTGGCAGCGTGAGTGAAGGAGGCTTTGTTGCGGAATAGAAAGCCGACTCTTGATTTGATTTTCGATTGGAGATGTTTGATATGGGTCTGGAAGGAGAGTTTGCAGTCTGGCCAGACACCTAGGTACTTATAGGTGTCCACATATTCAAGGTCGGAACCATCCAGTGTGGTGATGCTAGTCGGGCAAGCGGGTGCAGGCAGCGATCGGTTGAAAAGCATGCATTTGGTTTTACTAGCGTTTAAGAGCAGTTGGAGGCCACGGAAGGAGTGTTGTATGGCATTGAAGCTCGATTGGAGGTTAGATAGCACAGTGTCCAATGACGGGCCGAAAGTGTATAGAATGGTGTCGTCTGCGTAGAGGTGGATCAGGAATCACCCGCAGCAAGAGCAACATCATTGATATACACAGAGAAAAGAGTCGGCCCGAGAATTGAACCCTGTGGCACCCCCATAGAGACTGCCAGAGGACCGGACAACATGCCCTCCGATTTGACACACTGAACTCTGTCTGCAAAGTAATTGGTGAACCAGGCAAGGCAGTCAACCCGAAAAACCGAGGCATCTGCCATGGAGCCCACACATGTGTTGTGATAATAGTGGGTAATATCACTGGGGAAGACATGTTACACCACATGTGTTGTGATAATAGTGGGTAATATCACTGGGGAAGACATGGTACACCACATGTGTTGTGATAATAGTGGGTAATATCACTGGGGAAGACATGGTACAACACATGTGTTGTGTTAATAGTGGGTAATATAGTGGGTAATATCACTGGGGAAGACATGTTACACCACATGTGTTGTGATAATAGTGGGTAATATAGTGGGTCATATCACTGGGGAAGACATGGTACACCACATGTGTTGTGATAATAGTGGGTAATATAGTGGGTAATATCACTGGGGAAGACATGGTACACCACATGTGTTGTGATAATAGTGGGTAATATCACTGGGGAAGACATGTTACACCACATGTGTTGTGATAATAGTGGGTAATATCACTGGGGAAGACATGTTACACCACATGTGTTGTGATAATAGTGGGTAATATAGTGGGTAATATCACTGGGGAAGACATGGTACAACACATGTGTTGTGATAATAGTGGGTAATATCACTGGGGAAGACATGTTACACCAATATAGGTCTATCACCCTGTCATACTGTTTAATTTTTTATATTTTTATTTCACCTTTATTTAACCAGGTAGGCTAGTTGAGAACACCTTTATTTAACCAGGTAGGCTAGTTGAGAACACCTTTATTTAACCAGGTAGGCTAGTTGAGAACACGTTTATTTAACCAGGTAGGCTAGTTGAGAACACCTTTATTTAACCAGGTAGGCTAGTTGAGAACACCTTTATTTAACCAGGTAGGCTAGTTGAGAACACCTTTATTTAACCAGGTAGACTAGTTGAGAACACCTTTATTTAACCAGGTAGGCTAGTTGAGAACACCTTTATTTAACCAGGTAGGCTAGTTGAGAACACCTTTATTTAACCAGGTAGGCTAGTTGAGAACAGCAGATTTTTATTTAACCAGGTAGGCTAGTTGAGAACACCTTTATTTAACCAGGTAGGCTAGTTGAGAACACCTTTATTAACCAGGCAGGCTAGTTGAGAACACCTTTATTTAACCAGGTAGGCTAGTTGAGAACACCTTTATTTAACCAGGTAGGCTAGTTGATGAAACACCTTTATTTAACCAGGTAGGCTAGTTGAGAACACCTTTATTTAACCAGGTAGGCTAGTTGAGAACAACTGCGACCTGGCCAAGATAAAGCATAGCAGGACACATATAACAACACAGAGTTACATGGAATGAACCAACATACAAGCAATAATACAGTAGATCTATATACAGCATGTGTAAATGAGGCAGGATGAGAGAGGTAATACATACAGTAGATCTATATACAGCATGTGTAAATGAGGCAGGATAAGAGAGGTAATAAATACAGTAGATCTATATACAGCATGTGTAAATGAGGCAGGATAAGAGAAGTAATAAATACAGTAGATCTATATACAGCATGTGCAAATGAGGCAGGATGAGAGAGGTAATAAATACAGTAGATCTATATACAGCATGTGTAAATGAGGCAGGATAAGAGAGGTAATAAATACAGTAGATCTATATACAGCATGTGTAAATGAGGCAGGATAAGAGAGGTAATAAATACAGTAGATCTATATACAGCATGTGCAAATGAGGCAGGATGAGAGAGGTAATAAATACAGTAGATCTATATACAGCATGTGTAAATGAGGCAGGATGAGAGAGGTAATAAATACTGTACATACCTTTATTTTATGTCCTCGGCTACTTGGCTAAAAAGCTTGGTTCGCAACGTTCGCTAGTTAACTATTAAACATTAGCCGTCTACATCTAGCTACATATTGAACTTCCATCCTCTCAGGTCAGGGGCGCAATGTATGAATTAATGATTAGTTCAGAATCAGCTTTATAATCATTAGCCAGTATGGAGAATTAAGTAAAACCACAAGTCCAAATTCCTATCTCCATCTCCGTGCCTCACAAAGACGGGCACTTATTGGTAGATGGGAAAAACAAAAGCAGACATTGAATATGATTTTGAGCCTGGTGAAGTTATTATTAATTACACTTTGGATGGTGAATCAATACACCCAGTCACTACAAAGATACAGGCGTCTTCCTAACTTAGTTGCCGGAGAGGAAGGAAACCTCTCATTGATTTCAGCATGAGGCCAATGGTGACTTAAAAACAGTTACAGAGTTTAATGGCTGTGATAGGAGAACACTGAGGATGGATCAACAACAGTATAGTTACTCTTCAATACTAACCTAACTGACAGAGTATAATGGCTGTGATAGGAGAACACTGAGGATGGATCAACTAAATTATAGTTACTCCTCAATACTAACCTAACTGACAGAGTTTAATGGCTGTGATAGGAGAACACTGAGGATGGATCAACAACAATATAGTTACTCCACAATACTAACCTAACTGACAGAGTTTAATGGCTGTGATAGGAGAACACTGAGGATGGATCAACAACATTATAGTTACTCCTCAATACTAACCTAACTGACAGAGTTTAATGGCTGTGATAGGAGAACACTGAGGATGGATCAACAACAGTATAGTTACTCCTCAATACTAACCTCACTGACAGAGTTTAATGGCTGTGATAGGAGAACACTGAGGATGGGACAACTACATTATAGTTACTCCTCAATAATAACCTCATTGTCAGAGTGAAAAGAAGGAAGCCGGTGGCAAAGCAGTTCACTTTTTGTCCTGAATACAAAGTGTTATGTTTGGGGCAAATCCAATACAACCCCTTACTGACTGCCATTCTCCATATGTTCAAGCATAGTGGTGGCTGCATCATTTACATTTACATTGTAGTCATTCAGCAGACGCTCTGATGCAGAGGTGAGTCATTTAGCAGACGCTCTGATGCAGAGGTGAGTCATTTAGCAGACGCTCTGATCCAGTAGTGAGTCATTTAGCAGACGCTCTGATCCAGTAGTGAGCTGTTCTGATCCAGTAGTGAGTCATTTAGCAGACGCTCTGATCCAGTAGTGAGTCATTTAGCAGACGCTCTGATGCAGAGGTGAGTCATTTAGCAGACGCTCTGATGCAGAGGTGAGTCATTTAGCAGACGCTCTGATCCAGTAGTGAGTCATTTAGCAGACGGTCTGATCCAGTAGTGAGTCATTTAGCAGATGCTCTGATCCAGTAGTGAGTCATTTAGCAGACGCTCTGATCCAGTAGTGAGTCATTTAGCAGACGCTCTGATCCAGTAGTGAGTCATTTAGCAGACGCTCTGATCCAGTAGTGAGTCATTTAGCAGTAGTGAGTCATTTAGCAGACGCTCTGATCAGTAGTGAGTCATTTAGCAGACGCTCTGATCCAGTAGTGAGTCATTTAGCAGACGCTCTGATCCAGTAGTGAGTCATTTAGCAGACGCTCTGATCCAGTAGTGAGTCATTTAGCAGACGCTCTGATCCAGTAGTGAGTCATTTAGCAGACGCTCTGATCCAGTAGTGAGTCATTTAGCAGACGCTCTGATCCAGTAGTGAGTCATTTAGCAGACGCTCTGATCCAGTAGTGAGTCATTTAGCAGACGCTCTGATCCAGTAGTGAGTCATTTAGCAGACGCTCTGATCCAGTAGTGAGTCATTTAGCAGACGCTCTGATCCAGTAGTGAGTCATTTAGCAGACGCTCTGATCCAGTAGTGAGTCATTTAGCAGACGCTCTGATCCAGTAATGAGTCATATAGCAGACGCTCTGATCCAGTAGTGAGTCATTTAGCAGGCGCTCTGATTCAGTAATGAGTCATTTAGCAGACGCTCTGATGCAGTAGTGAGTCATTTAGCAGATGCTCTGATGCAGTAGTGAATCATTTAGCAGACGGTCTGATCCAGTAGTGAGTCATTTAGCAGATGCTCTGATCCAGTAGTGAATCATTTAGCAGACTCTCTGATCCAGTAGTGAATCATTTAGCAGATGCTCTGATCCAGTAGTGAATCATTTAGCAGATGCTCTGATCCAGTAGTGAGTCATTTAGCAGATGCTCTGATCCAGTAGTGAGTCATTTAGCAGACTCTCTGATCCAGTAGTGAATCATTTAGCAGATGCTCTGATCGAGTAGTGAGTCATTTAGCAGACGGTCTGATCCAGTAGTGGGGGACCTGATCCTAGATCTTAACGAATCAGATTACATGGAGAGGGGGGACCTGATCCTAGATCATAACGAATCAGATTACATGGAGAGGGGGGACCTGATCCTAGATCATAATGAATCAGATTACATGGAGAGGGAGACCTGATCCTAGATTATAATGAATCAGATTACATGGAGAGGGAGACCTTATCCTAGATCATAATGAATCAGATTACATGAAGAGGGGGGACCTGATCCTAGATCATAATGAATCAGATTACATGGAGAGGGAGACCTGATCCTAGATCATAATGAATCAGATTACATGGAGAGGGCGGACCTGATCCTAGATCATAATGCATCAGATTACATGGAGAGGGAGACCTGATCCTAGATCATAATGAATCAGATTACATGGAGAGGGAGACCTGATCCTAGATCATAATGAATCAGATTACATGGAGAGGGAGGACCTGATCCTAGATAATAGTTAATTAAATTACATGGAGAGGAGGGACCTGATCCTAGATCATAATGAATCAGATTACATGGAGAGGGGACCTGATCCTAGATCATAATGAATCAGATTACATGGAGAGGGGACCTGATCCTAGATCATAATGAATCAGATTAAATGGAGAGGGGGGACCTGATCCTATATCATAATGAATCAGATTACATGGAGAGGGGGACCTGATCCTAGATCATAATGAATCAGATTACATGGAGAGGGGGGACCTGATCCTAGATCATAATGAATCAGATTAGATGGAGAGGGGGACCTGATCCAAGATCATAATGAATCAGATTACATGGAGAGAAGGAGACCTGATCCTAGATCATAATGAATCAGATTACATGGAGAGGGGACCTGATCCTAGAGCAACGCTCCTCCTCTGGGACACTGCCTGTATGAAACAGAACACATAGTTGTAAAGTCTAGATACAACAGGTGTTTACTGCCATCTAGTGGAAGATACCAATAAAACACTTTATTATCAGGGTGGGGAGATGGCTGAGCTGAAACTGAAAGTAAAGTTGTTCTTTTGTTCAGGATCCATTTTGAGACGACAGAGCAGAAAAGACTATATGGAGATTATTGAAAAATAAAGTAAGTATTTCTGAACAATAATCTATTCTAATGGACAGAGTACGTGAATGAATACCTAGAATGAGATATTACTAGTTAGTAGAACTGCTACTTGAGCTGAGTTGCTGACAGACAGCAGTTTTCAAAGTGTAAACTAATCAGTAGGCCGACATGTTATCAGTAACACGTCTGGTAAAGATGGTGGAAGAGCTTTTCAATTATATGGTTTTATGTTTATCTCAGGGTTCTCCATCCTTTTGTTCTTACCAGCACTTACACACCTGATTCAACTAATCATCAAATATTTTAAAATAATTTAATATTCGAGGCATACAAATGAACATTCTCAAATTAAAACCTTTTTGGTTTGTAGGACTGCTTACAATTATTAAAGTCCTACAGTAACTCACATCTTGGAAAAAAAAAACACAGCTAAACTTGGTTTTGAGTAAATTATATGTTTATCAAAAAGAATGTAAGAGAGATGTCTTGAAGAAACGCGTCTGGGTTTAGAACTCAGTGTCTCAGTGCCCTGCGACAGTGGGAGGTTTGTTTTGCATGGCCCGGTGCTACAGGTGAGTGGACATATAATTTATGGACCAATGGAATGGTCTAAAATGCTTAAACTCTGCTCCCCCGGGGAGCCGGGCAATGCAAAACTAATTCCCCCAGTGATTGTTACTTTATTTCCTGATATGAAATGGAAAGTAATTTTGTAGCTGACGCAGTTCCAGAATGTCTGTTGAAACTGTGTCTCATATGGAACGTTAGAACAGTGGTGGAAACAGAACTCAGTTCCAGAATGTCTGTTGAAACTGTGTCTCATATGGAACGTTAGAACAGTGGTGGAAACAGAACTCAGTTCCAGAATGTCTGTTGAAACTGTGTCTCATATGGAACGTTAGAACAGTGGTGGAAACAGAACTCAGTTCTCAAACTGGAGTAAAAGTAAAGATTCCTTAATAGAAAATGACTCAAGTAAAAGTGAAAGTCACCCAGTAAAATACTACTTCAGGAAAAGTCTAGAAGTATTTGGTTTTAAATATAATTAAATATCAAAAGTAAAAGTAAAAGTTGTAATAATTGAAAACTCCATATATTAAGAAAACCAGACTGCACAATGTTCTTGTTATTTTAATTTATGGATAGCCAGGGTCACACTCCAACACTCAGACACCATTTAAAAACAAAGCATTTGTGTTTAGTGAGTCCTCCAGATCAGAGGCATTAGGGATGACCAGCGATGTTCTGTTGATAATTGTGCAAATTGGACAATTTTCTGTCCTGCTAAGCATTCAAAATGTAATGAGTACCTTTGGCTGTCAGGGAAAATGTACGGAGTAAAAAGTACATCATTCTATTTATGAATGTAGTGAAGTGAAAGTAAAAGTTGTTCAAAAATATAAATAGTAAAGTAAAGGACAGATACCCACAAAAACTACTGAAGTAGTACTTTAAAGTATTTTACTGAAGTACTTTACACCACTGCATTAGAAGACAGATAAATGTGTTGATTTGAAGGAAATTCTATTCTACTGTATCTTAGTCGATGCATTACTCATCTCATATGTATATACAGTAATCTATTCTACTGTATCTTAGTCTATGCATTACTCATCTCATATGTATATACTGTATTCTATTCTACTGTATCTTAGTCTATGTATTACTCATCTCATATGTATATACTGTATTCTATACTATTCTACTGTATCTTAGTCTATGCATTACTCATCTCATATGTATATACTCTATTATATTCTACTGTATCTTAGTCTATGCATTACTCATCTCATATGTATATACTGTATTCTATTCTACTGTATCTTAGTCTATGTATTACTCATCTCATATGTATATACTGTAATCTATTCTATTCTACTGTATCTTAGTCTATGCATTACTCATCTCATATGTATATAGTGTATTCTATTCTACTGTATCTTAGTCTATGTATTACTCATCTCATATGTATATACTCTATTCTATTCTACTGTATCTTAGTCTATGCATTACTCATCTCATATGTATATACTGTATTCTATTCTACTGTATCTTAGTCTATGTATTACTCATCTCATATGTATATACTGTATTCTATTCTACTGTATCTTAGTCTATGTATTACTCATCTCATATGTATATACTGTATTCTATACTATTCTACTGTATTTTAGTCTATGCATTACTCATCTAATATGTATATACTGTATTCTATACTATTCTACTGTATTTTAGTCTATGCATTACTCATCTCATATGTATATACTGTATTCTATACTATTCTACTGTATTTTAGTCTATGCATTACTCATCTCATATGTATATACTGTATTCTATACTATTCTACTGTATCTCAGTCTATGTATTACTCATCTCATATGTATATACTGTATTCTATACTATTCTACTGTATCTTAGTCTATGCATTACTCATCTCATATGTATATACTGTATTCTATACTATTCTACTGTATCTCAGTCTATGCCGCTCTGACATTGTGACCAATAACATTTGATTTGATTTAGATTAGGTGATATACACTACATGACCAAAAGTATGTGGACACTTGCTAGTCGAACATCTCATTCCAAAATCATAGGCATTCCTATGGAGTTGGTCAGCCCTTTGCTGCTATAACAGCCTCCACTCTTCTGGGTTTGCTTTCCACTAGATGTTGGAACATTGCTGCGGGGACTTGCTTCCGTTCAGCCACAAGAGCATTAGGGAGGTCGGGCACTGATGTTGGGTGATTAGGCCTGGCTCGCAGTCGGCATTCCAATTCATCCCAAAGGTGTTCAATGGAGTTGAGGTCAGGGCTCTGTGCAGGCCAGTCAAGTTCTTCCACACCGATCTCGACAAGCCATTACTGTATGGACCTCGCTTTGTGCACGGGGATATTGTCATGCTGAAACTGGAAAGGGCCTTCCCCAAACTGCCCAAGACAATTTTCCTCCGCCACCAAACTTTACAGTTGGCACAATGCATTCGGACAGGAAGCGTTTTCCTGGCATCCACCAAACCCAGATTCAACTGCTCCAGAGTCCAATGGCAGCGAGCTCTACACCACTCAAGCCAATGCTTGGCATTGCACAAGGTGATCTTGTGTGCGGCTGCTTGGCCATGGAAATCCATTTCATGAAGCTCCCGATGAACAGTTATTTTGCTGACATTGCAGTTTGGAACTCGGTAGTGAGTATTGCAACCGAGGACAGATCATTTTTATGTGCTTCCACACTTGGCGAGCCAGTCCTCTGAGCTTGAGTGGCCTACCACTTCACTGTTGAGCCGTTGTTGCTCCGAGATGTTTCTACTTCACAATAATAGCACTTACAGTTGACCGGGGCAGCTCTAGCAGGGCAGATATTTGACAAACTGGCATTTTTACATTTACATTTAAGTCATTTAGCAGACGCTCTTATCCAGAGCGACTTACAAATTGGTGCTTTCACCTTATGACATCCAGTGGAACAGCCACTTTACAATAGTGCATCTAGGTCTTTTAAGGGGGGGGAGGGAGGGGATGTTGGAAAGGTGGCATCCTATGACGGTGCCACGTTGAAAGGCACTGAGATCTTCAGTTAGGTCATTCTACTGCCAATGTTTGTTTATGGAGATTGCATGGCTGGCTGTCCGACTTTATACACCTGTCAGCAACAGGTGTGGCTGAAATAGAATCCACTAATTTGAAGGGGTGTCCACATATGTTTGCATATACAGTGTAGATTCTCTGTCCTGCTACTGGTAGGACTATAACATTATGTGAACTGATCTGAACAGGTTTAGGCTGGTCATCGATGACATGTAGGCTATATCTGAGGTATAGACTTTCATCTGCATATCACTAACAAACTGCTAGTATACATTATAACCTAGTCTACTTTACATAATATAAAATCTCTCACTTGTTGCAAAAAACCTTTCTGAATGGATCAATCAAATCAAATCGAATTTATTTATATAGCCCTTCGTACATCAGCTGATATCTCAAAGTGCTGTACAGAAACCCAGCCTAAAACCTCAAACAGCAAGCAATGCAGGTGTAGAAGCACGGTGGCTAGGAAAAACTCCCTAGAAAGGCCAAAACCTAGGAAGAAACCTAGAGAGGAACCAGGCTATGTGGGGTGGCCAGTCCTCTTCTGGCTGTGCCGGGTGGAGATTATAACAGAACATGGCCAAGATGTTCAAATGTTCATAAATGACCAGCATGGTCGAATAATAATAAGGCAGAACAGTTGAAACTGGAGCAGCAGCACAGTCAGGTGGACTGGGGACAGCAAGGAGTCATCATGTCAGGTAGTCCTGGGGCATGGTCCTAGGGCTCAGGTCCTCAGAGAGAGAGAAAGAAAGAGAGAATTAGAGAGAGCATATGTGGGGTGGCCAGTCCTCTTCTGGCTGTGCCGGGTGGAGATTATAACAGAACATGGCCAAGAGGTTCAAATGTTCATAAATGACCAGTATGGTTGAATAATAACAAGGCAGAACAGTTTAAACTGAAATCAATCATTTCCCCCCTCAGATCAATAATGTCCGTTTTAGCCCTTCTGTCTACATTCTCAAATTAGTTTAAAAAATAACAGATTGAAAGACAATAAATATCCGCAGCCCGTCTGGTGTTCAACCTTCCCAAGTTCTCTCACGTCACCCCGCTCCTCCGCTCTCTCCACTGGCTTCCAGTTGAAGCTCGCATCCGCTACAAGACCATGGTGCTTGCCTACGGAGCTGTGAGGGGAACGGCACCTCAGTACCTCCAGGCTCTGATCAGGCCCTACACCCAAGCAAGGGCACTGCGTTCATCCACCTCTGGCCTGCTCGCCTCCCTACCACTGAGGAAGTACAGTTCCCGCTCAGCCCAGTCAAAACTGTTCGCTGCTCTGGCCCCCCAATGGTGGAACAAACTCCCTCACGACGCCAGGATAGCGGAGTCAATCACCACCTTCCGGAGACACCTGAAACCCCACCTCTTTCAGGAATACCTAGGATAGGATAAAGTAATCCTTCTCACCCCCCCCTTAAAAGACCTAGATGCACTATTGTAAAGTGGCTGTTCCACTGGATGTCATAAGGTGAAAGCACCAATTTGTAAGTCGCTCTGGATAAGAGCGTCTGCTAAATGACTTAAATGTAAATATCCTACTGTTACTGAATACAAATAAGTGTGAGACATGGCCTTGTGTTGCTGCACTGTCTAGAACTACCTTAACAAACAGTGACTTATTATTATTATTGACAGTTACCATGGAGATGAAATATCACAACTACATGGTCATGTGATGCATTAAATCACCTGACTGTTTCTATGTCTGTTAGTAAATGTTTTATTTTTCAAAGAGATAATGAATACATGAGAACAATAATTAGTTGTCACTGTGTTAATCACAACCAACATGCTGGATCTCTGTTTAGGGGTCAGTGCTCTAAAATGAGTCTCTCTGGGGAGAGAGAGGAGGGGGGCCCTGCCTCTAAAATGAGTCTCTCCGGGAAGAGAGAGGAGGGGGGCCCTGCCTCTAAAATTCATCTCTCTGAGGGACATGACACCAAAGATAAGAGGTAAGATGATAATTTAATGAATAATTTATAAAGTTTATTTCCAAAATAAATAGCTATCTTAAGATGAATGCACTTACTGTAAATCACTCTGGATAAGAGCATCTGCTAAATCAGGAGTTCTCAATCCGGGGTCTGTGGAGGTACTGCAGGGGTTCTCAATCCGGGGTCTGTTGAGGTACTGCAGGGGTTCTCAATCCGGGGTCTGTGGAGGTACTGCAGGGGTTCTCAATCCGGGGTCTGTGGAGGTACTGCAGGGGTTCTCAATCCGGGGTCTGTGGAGGTACTGCAGGGGTTCTCAATCCGGGGTCTGTGGAGGTACTGCAGGGGTTCTCAATCTGGGGTCTGTGGAGGTACTGCAGGGGTTCTCAATCCGGGGTCTGTGGAGGTACTGCAGGGGTTCTCAATCCGGGGTCTGTGGAGGTACTGCAGGGGTTCTCAATCCGGGGTCTGTGGAGGTACTGCAGGGGTTCTCAATCCGGGGTCTGTGGAGGTACTGCAGGGGTTCTCAATCCGGGGTCTGTGGAGGTACTGCAGGGGTTCTCAATCCGGGGTCTGTGGAGGTACTGCAGGGGTTCTCAATCAGGGGTCTGGGGAGGTACTGCAGGGGTTCTCAATCCGGGGTCTGTGGAGGTACTGCAGGGGTTCTCAATCCGGGGTCTGTGGAGGTACTGCAGGGGTTCTCAATCCGGGGTCTGTTGAGGTACTGCAGGGGTTCTCAATCCGGGGTCTGTGGAGGTACTGCAGGGGTTCTCAATCCGGGGTCTGTGGAGGTACTGCAGGGGTTCTCAATCCGGGGTCTGTGGAGGTACTGCAGGGCTTCTCAATCCGGGGTCTGGGGAGGTACTGCAGGGGTTCCGCGGCACCCTGACTGTACTCGTTGCAATGTAAGACATTTGATAGGATTTTTACATGACAAAACCACTTTGCCTACTCTTAATTATTGCCTAATATAATGGAATGCATGTTTTTTTAACCAATTGTGATGGTTGTTACCAGCAGAATATTGACAATATAACCGTTATATCAACACTCTCTTCACACCCGTTTAACAACTCTAAATATCTTTGGCATAGTAGGCATCAAGTCCCTTGCCAATAATGTTGCCTACAATGTTCATTTTCATTGAACACATATTACACCCCAGATACCTTCAATTGCCCAATTTATATCCATCCCCAATTTAGGAGTATTTTTTAACAATATGATGTTGCGCTCCAAAGAGAGAACTTGAAATAACATGATGTAGATAATTAAATCATCAAAAGAAAAACGTGTTTAGAAAATAATGTTCCTTATAGAGCCAAAAAGGCTTCTATCACTTCCTTAAAATATGAAATCAATAAAAGTTATATATATTTTTGGGTTCAGTGAAGAAGAACCTCTAGAGTTCTGATCAACAAAAGGTTCATGTTTTGAGGATGTGAACCCAGCAGCCATCCAGTGGTCAGATCAATTCCACCTGTTTTTTCCAGCGCCCGGCCCGGGATTTGAACCAGCCACCCTTTTGGTCACAGCTCCAACTCCAACCTGAGTTAATCTTCAGAAATAAGCATGAGTTAATCTGCCAAAATGAAGACAAAATGCTCTGCAGACATACATGGTATCACTTGTTATGCATAATTATCATACATAACTCATCGCCAAAAGCACAAGACATACTGTTGCATGTTGGTCTATATTATTTATGGGTTGATCACATAGAAATATAAAACATTCTTTTAACTACTACAATGCAATTACATGTGGAGCAGGAACCACTGACTCACTGCATTATTCTATAGTATTATCAAGACACCTGCTGTTAACTCTTAACTACTTAGGACAGCTCACGAGGTGTCCTAAATATCTACTGACTAGGTGGGTAGGTAATTTAGGCAATGGGTAGGTAACTAGGTCATTTATACCCATAAGTGTAAAATGTCTTTATTCTCAGCACTTATACGACCAATTTTCTACTCAGACACTTTGGCCATATGGACCCAGATCTCAACATATTGTCATAAAAAAACTGAATGTTTGATCTCAAAATGTTGTTATAATTTTAAAAAATGTTTGTTAAACATAATAATAAAAAATGAATATTACTAATGTAACCCACTGTAAAGACTGGGTTTAGGTTATTGTGTTGCACTGCTCATGTCCGCAGTTCTGGAACTGTCCGCGTCCCCGTACAGAACTGTCCGCGTCCACGTTCGGTGTGGATATTGTCCGGTTACGCGCAGAGTGGACTGAGGTGATCTTGGGGAATAACGACGGAGTTTGTTACAGTGTTGAGACACCGAAGTTTATTGTTCAATTTGCTTTTTTCTTTACGGTGAGGGACATTATGAGTGTAGCCAGATCCTTTTCACTCTCTATCCTTGTTTCATTTTGTGGTTCACCGGATTCATCATCGAGACGAGGGACAGACAGACCTGCTAGAAGTCGGTACAGCTCGGTAAACTAAGCTAACCAGCAGCATCCTAGTTATCCTAGCTAGTCGGTACAGCTCGGTAAGCTAGCTAGCTACTCTACCAGCAGCATCCTAGTTATCCTAGCTAGTCAGTACAGCTCGGTAACTAGCATCTACTCTACCAGCAGCATCCTAGTTATCCTAGCTAGTCGGTTACCACAGCTCTAGTAAGCTGTAAGCTTGCTACTCTACCAGCAGCATCCTAGTTACCATAGCTACCACTACATCATCACCGTTGCTCCCCGTTTGTTTCTTTAGTGTTTAAACCTCTGTGTCCAAGGACCGAACTTTAGTGTTTTTTGAATATTATTTTCAGGGCGCCTCAATAGCAGGTATTGAACCCGGGTAAATAATCACTAGTCAGAACTTCAACCTCAGTATACATTCATTATAAAAATCATCTTAATATCTGATATTGTGAGTAAACAACCTCGAGAGTGCGTCTTCCAGCCCTCCAATAAATGACATCATTCAACCCTCCCGGTTAGTAAATTTACCTCAACATGCCCCCGGAGAAGGCAGAGTAACGACACCAGCCTTTTAGCGGGGCTGACAGACTGACTACAACGCTCGCGTCGATAAATTAATTTCGTTTTTAAAAATGACACACTGCTCGCGCTTAACTAACGTCTAGAAGTCAGTTATATTTGTGAAACTCTTCTTATGTTTCCCCATCTGAGCTCAGAGTAGATGAGAGATGTAATGTTTGTCTCTGTTGTGTTGAAGACCAATCAAGCAGGAGAGACCAGCCTCCCTGTTCCCAGCTGTGTGTCCATGAAGAGTGACCTGGTCTATGATCTACCTATAAGTTTAGAGAGGGAGACTTTTCTACTGAACAAAGGTAAGAAGAACTCATGGGTCCTGGTCAGTGAGTTAAACAACACTGTCTCTAGTCATTTCTCCTCTCCCATTTTCCCATTTATTGTTGTTGTTTTCATAATCCATAGGCTAATCATTTTGTCCATTCTCATAGTCCTAAAACAATATTAAACAAACACAACATTCCCTCACTGTGTGTGTGTGTGTGTGTGTGTGTGTGTGTGTGTGTGTGTGTGTGTGTGTGTGTGTGTGTGTGTGTGTGTACTCCCTGGATGAGGAGATGTAATCTAATGTTTTGTCCACAGAAACCAACAGGAGAGATCAGAGTCAGAGATTCTCAGTGGTCAGTCTTCCCAGAGTCATCAAACAGACCTGGCCTCCATATTCAGTGTATGTGGTCCTGTTATGTACATTTGTTTTTGTTTACCTCAAGTAAAGTTGATCTGTCAATCATTCATTAATGTGTTAATGAGAAAGCATTTATTCTCTTGCTTAACTTATTTACTTGATTTATTCAGATGCTTGAAGATAAAATTATGACATTTGTGAAGAACGAGCTGAAGATGTTCAAGAGGATTCTTAGTCCAGAACTCCCAGAAGGCTTTGAGAGTCAGAAGCAGGATAAGGAAGTGGTGGATGCTGAAGATGAGCAGCAGGAGAGCAGTGCCAGAGAGGGGCTCTGAAGATCACACTGCACATCCTGAGGAAAATGAACCAGAAGGAGCTTGCTGACACACTGGAGAAATGTAAGATCTGTCTGCCTCATGTTGAATGCTGTTTTATAACATTTAAAAGCTGTAGCTAAAGTACAGCTAAAGTAGCTGTGTAACTCAATGATATTGTAGCAGCCTTATTAACACAACACCTAGTGACCTCATCAAGTAGCAGCAGGGATGTGTTGTGGTGATTCATTTAGAGAGAGAACATTAATAATACCATCAATAATACCAATAATAATATAATCAGTCACACCAGTCTGTAATGCATTATGAAAACATTTACACATTTATACAGTCAGTTAAGAGAATACATTATTATAATGTACAACTTTATAACAGTCCTACAATACTGTAGACATTAAAACAGACGTAATATTAATATCCTCTGTGTTATTTCTAGATTCAGATGAGCTTGCTGTGATTTGCCAACGTGAACTCAAATCTAATCTAAAGAAGAAGTTTCAATGTGTATTTGAGGGGATCGCTAAACAAGGAAACCCAACACTTCTCAATAAGATCTACACAGAGCTCTACATCACAGAGGGTGGAACAGGAGAGGTCAATAATGAACATGAGCTGAGACAGATTGAGACAACAACCAGGAAACAAGCAAGACCAGAGACTCCAATCAAATGTAACGACATCTTCAAACCCTTAACTGGACAAGACAAACCTATCAGAACTGTGCTGACAAAGGGAGTCGCTGGCATTGGAAAAACAGTCTCTGTGCAGAAGTTCATTCTGGACTGGGCTGAAGGAAAAGCAAATCAGGATGTCCAATTTGTATTTTCATTCCCTTTTCGGGAGCTGAATTTGATGAAAGGGGACAAACACACTTTCATTGAACTTCTTAATCACTTCTCAATGGAAACCAAACAATCAAGAATCTCCAACTACGACAAGTACAAAGTTCTGTTCATCTTTGATGGTCTGGATGAGTGCCGACTGCCCCTAGACTTCCAGAAGAACAAGATCTGTTGGGACGTCACAGAGTCAACCTCAGTGGATGTTCTGCTGACAAATCTCATCAGGGGAAATCTGCTTCCCTCTGCTCTCCTCTGGATAACTACCCGACCTGCAGCAGCCAATAAGATCCCTTCATGGTGTGTTGACCAGGTGACAGAGGTACGAGGGTTCAATGACCCACAGAAGGAGGAGTACTTCAGGAAGAGATTCAGTGATGAGGACCTGGCCAGCAGAATCATCTCACACATAAAGACATCAAGGAGCCTCCACATCATGTGCCACATTCCAGTCTTCTGTTGGATTTCTGCAACAGTCCTTGAACACATGCTGAAACATAAGAGAGAAGAGATGCCCAAGACTCTGACTGAGATGTACACACACCTTGTGGAGTTTCATACCAAACAGAAGAATGAAAAGTATCTTGGGAAAGAAGAGACAGGTCCACACTGGAATAAAGAGAGCATTCTGTCACTGGGAAAACTGGCTTTTCAACAGCTTGTGAAAGGCAATCTGATTTTCTATGAAGAAGACCTGAAAGAGTCTGGCATTGATGTTAATGAAGCCTCAGTGTACTCAGGATTGTGCACACAGCTCTTTAAAGAGGAATGTGTGCTGTACCAGGACAAGGTGTACTGCTTTGTTCATCTGAGCATTCAGGAGTTTCTGGCTGCTGTATATGTGTTCCTCTCATTCATCAACAACAATGAGAATCTAATGGACAAACTGCAAACAAACGACGAGCCTGAAGTTACTTTCTACAAGAGTGCTGTGGATAAAGCCTTACAAAGTGAGACGGGAAACCTGGACCTTTTCCTCCGCTTCCTTCTGGGCCTCTCACTGGAGTCCAATCAGAAACACTTACGAGGTCTACTGACAAAGACAAGAAGCAGCTCACAGAGCCATGAAGAAACAGTCGAGTACATCAAGGAGAAGATCGGGGAGGATCTCTCTCCAGAGAGGAGCATCAATCTGTTCCACTGTCTGAATGAACTGAATGACCATTCTCTAGTGGAGGAGATCCAAAGATACCTGAGATCAGGAAGTCTCTCTAGACCCAAACTGTCACCTGCACAGTGGTCAGCTCTGGTCTTTGTGTTGCTGACTTCAGAAAAGGAGCTGGATGTGTTTGACCTGAAGAAATACTCCAGATCAGAGGAAGGTCTTCTGAGGCTGCTGCCAGTGGTCAAAGCCTCCAGAGCTGTTCTGTGAGTAAATAAAATGACATATAAGAACTAATCATCAGGAAGAAATATTCAGTTTAGAGAAAAATATGTATTATAATATGTATATAATATTACATTGAAAAACATATTGAATAAATTCATTGATGTTCACATTAGTATAACAATATGACCATACAATTCTAGGAGATGGAAGATGAATCTATATGTTGTTTCGGATAATTAACCAAATGCATCTGCCATTGTCCTTCTACACTACTGGTGTTAAATTAGCAGTGTGTTTGTGAAGTTATTTTATTATTTTTTTTTACCTTTATTTAACTAACAAGTCAGTTAAGAACAAATTCTTATTTTCAATGATGGCCTAGGAACAGTGTAAACTGCCTGTTCAGGGGTAGAACGACAGATTTGTACCTTGTCAGCTCGGGGGTTTGAACTTGCATCCTTCCGGTTCCTAGTCCAACGCTCTAACCACTAGGCTACACTGCCGCCCCTGTCACGCCCTGGTCTTAGTATTTTGTGTTGTCTTTATTTATTTGGTCAGGCCAGGGTGTGACATGGGTTTATTATGTGGTGTCTATATTTATCTATATTTACTGCCGCCTCATGATGATCTCTTTGTCAGGCTGTCATTCTGTGGACTCACAGAGGAAGGCTGTGCTTCTCTGGTCTCAACTCTGGAGTCAAACCCCTCACACCTGAGAGAGCTGGATCTGAGTAACAATGACCTGAAGGATTCAGGAGTGAAGCTGCTCTCTGCTGGACTGGGGAATCCCCACTGTAAACTGGAGACTCTGAGGTCAGTATTCCTGTAGTTGGTCAACAAGTGATAACTGTTCACCAGATCCACATGTGTTTACCAGACACACATAGTCCACACCATATGTGTTTGGACAGTGAAGCTTACAGTTTTAAATGTGGTGCTTTGCTAAATCTGATTCCTCACTGTCTGTCTTCTGACTGATACTGCTTTTTAAACTGGTCTGGTCAGTCTACTATAATATTTGTACTATACATGTTTCTATCTGCAGGCAATACTTTGATCATTTGTCATTTTTTATGATGATACACTATTTTATGAATATATATGGAAGGTTTCAGGACACTGATATATCTGAATATGTTGAAAAAATATACTGCCACTATTTTCACCACCAAAGAATAGCAGTGTGATTTTAATATGATTTGACTCTTTGCAGGCTGTCAGGCTGTCTAGTCACAGAGGAAGGCTGTGCTTCTCTGGTCTCAGCTCTGAGGTCAAACCCCTCACACCTGAGAGAGCTGGACCTGAGCTACAATCACCCAGGAGACTCAGGAGTCAGACTGCTCTCTGCTGGACTGGAGGATCCACACTGCAGACTGGAGAAACTCAAGTATGTAGAGGGTTTATGTCAATGTTCATATCAGACATGTTGGACTTATCAGGCTAGTTAAGACAAACATTCTGACCACCACTTGGACAAAGTTATATGCTGACCGTGTGTGTGTGTGTGTGTGTCCAATGTGAAACACACACTGGACATATACACACACACGCGCACTGGACACAAATACACACACTGGACACACAAACACTGGACACACACACACACACACTGGACACACACACACACACACACTGGACACACACACACACATACTGGAACCACACACACACACACTGGTCACACACACACAAACATTCTTGCCAACGCTTGACAGTGTGTGTGTGTGTGTCCAGTGTTTGTGTGTGTGTGTGTGTGTGTCCAGTGTTTGTGTGTGTGTGTGTGTGTTCAGGTGTATCCCTCAATGACTGTCTGTTCTTTCTGCATACCGCTACAGTGTGGAACATGGTGGAGAGAACAGAATGAAACCTGGGCTTAGAAAATGTGAGTGTTGACTGCTGTGAAGAATATGACTAAGAATAAGTCTTAATTCAAGTTAAGTCAAAGTCAAAGACCACCATCATTACTTACTTGGTCATATTAAATATCAGCTGTAGTTCTACAGAATTAGAAATCAGGGACACCAAAGTTTACAAAGAGTTGCTTTGACGTGTGTGTGTGTGTGTGTGTGTGTGTGTGTGTGTGTGTGTGTCCAGAGTGTGTGTTTGTCCTGTGTGTGTGTGTGTGTGTGTGTGTGTGTGTGTGTGTCTGTGTGTGTGTGTGTGTGTGTGTAATTAATGTGAATAAAAATAAGTGTGTTTTATATTACCATACAGTATAACATATGATCATTCAACAAGTATCAAGTTACCTTAACTTCTCCTTTTGATACCTAGAAACATCTACATTAAATGAATTAGTGAAAAGTGAGTTAACATTCTAATGTGAATGATGATGATTTCTAATATTGTGTCTGGTTTCATCCATCAGATGTCTGTGATCTCACACTGGACCTAAACACAGTAAACAGACTCCTCTCTCTGTCTGAGGAGAACAGAAAGGTGACATGGAGGAGAGAGGAGCAGCCGTATCCTGATCACCCAGAGAGATTTGAGAACTGGGGACAGGTGCTGTGTAGAGAGGGTCTGACTGGGCGCTGTTACTGGGAGGTAGAGTGGAGTGGGAGAGAGGCTGGTATAGGAGTGACATATAAAGGAATCAACAGGAGAGGAAGGTTTAATGACTGTTGTCTTGGACACAATGACAAGTCCTGGAGTCTGTTCTGCTCTGACAACAGTTACACTGCCAGGCACAATAATAATCCCACTACCATAGACGTCCCCTCCTCCAGCTCCCACAGAGTAGGAGTGTATCTGGACTGGCCAGCCGGCACTCTGTCCTTCTATAGAGCCTCCTCTGACACACTGACCCACCTGATCACATTCACCTCCACATTCACTGAGCCCCTCTATCCAGGGTTTGGGTTTTTATTTTGGCGACTCAGTGTCCCTGAAATAATAACCTGACACACACACACAGGACACACACACACACACACACACACACAGGACACACACACACAGGACACACACACACAGGACACACACACACACTGGACACACACACACACTGGACACACACACACACTGGACACACACACACACTGGACACACACACACTGGACACACACACACACTGGACACACACACACACTGGACACACACACACACTGGACACACACACACACTGGACACACACACACACACTGGACACACACACACACAAGACACACACACACACTGGACACACACACACACACACACACACAGGACACACACTGGACACACACACACACTGGACACACACACACACTGGACACACACACACACTGGACACACACACACACAGGACACACACACACACACTGGACACACACACACACTGGACACACACACACACACTGGACACACACACACACTGGACACACACACACACACTGGACACACACACACACTGGACACACACACACACTCTGGACACACACACACACTCTGGACACACACACACACAACTGGACACACACACACACAGGACACACACACACACTGGACACACACACACACACACACACACACACAGGACACACACACACAGGACACACACACACACTGGACACACACACACACTGGACACACACACACTGGACACACACACACACTGGACACACACACACACACTGGACACACACACACACTGGACACACACACACACACACTGGACACACACACACACACTGGACACACACACACACACACTGGACACACACACACACACACTGGACACACACACACACACACTGGACACACACACACACACTGGACACACACACACACACTGGACACACACACACACACACACACACACTGGACACACACACACACTGGACACACACACACTGGACACACACACACACACACTGGACACACACACACATCTGGACACACACACACTGGACACACACACACACTGGACACACACACACTGGACAAACACACACTGGACACACACACACTCTGGACACACACACACACTCTGACACACACACACACACTGGACACACACACACTGGACACACACACACTCTGGACACACACACACTCTGGACACACACACACTCTGGACACACACACACACTGGACACACACACACACTGGACACACACACACACTCTGGACACACACACACACTGGACACACACACACTCTGGACACACACACACACACTCTGGACACACACACACAGACAAGACACACACACACACAGGACACACACACACACAGGACACACACACACACTGGACACACACACACTCTGGACACACACACACACACTGGACAAATACACACACACACACACACGGACAGGACACACACACACAGGACACACACACACTGGACACACACACACACACTGGACACACACACACACACTGGACACACACACACACTGGGGACACACACACACTGGACACACACACACACTGGACACACACACACTGGACAAACACACACACTCACACACACTGGACAAATACACACACACTGGACACAAACACACACACAGGACACACACACACACACACACACTGGACACACACACACACTGGACACACACACACTCTGGACACACACACACACACTGGACACACACACACACACTGGACACACACACACACTGGACACACACACACACTGGACACACACACACACTGGACACACACACACACTGGACACACACACACACAAGACACACACACACACAGGACACACACACACACTGGACACACACACACACACACACACACACACACACACAGGACACACACACACAGGACACACACACACACTGGACACACACACACACTGGACACACACACACACTGGACACACACACACACTGGACACACACACACACTGACACACACACACACACTGGACACACACACACACACTGGACACACACACACACACACTGGACACACACACACACACACTGGACACACACACACACACACACTGGACACACACACACACTGGACACACACACACACTGGACACACACACACACACACACTGGACACACACACACTCTGACACACACACACACACACTGGACACACACACACACACTGGACACACACACACACTGGACACACGCACACACACACTGGACACACACACACTCTGACACACACACACACACACTGACACACACACACTGGACACACACACTGGACACACACACTCTGGACACACACACACTGGACACACACACTGGACACACACACACACTGGACACACACACACACTCTGGACACACACACACAGACAAGACACACACACACAGACAGGACACACACACACAGACAGGACACACACACTGGACACACACACACACTGGACACACACACACTGGACACACACACACACACTGGACACACACACACACACACACTGGACACACAACACAGGACACACACACACTGGACACACACACACACACACACACACACACACACACTGGACACACACACACACTGGGACACACACACTCTGGACACACACACACACTGGACACACACACACTGGACAAACACACACACTCACACACACTGGACAACACACACACACACACACACACACACACAGGACACACACACACACTGGACACACACACTGGGGACACACACACTCTGGACACACACACACTGGACAAACACACACACACACACACTGGACAAACACACACACACACACACACACACACACTGACACACACACTCTGGACACACACACACACACTGGACACACACACTCTGGACACACACATTCACACACACACACACACACTCTGGACACACACACACACTGGACACACACACACTGGACACACACACACTCTGGACACACACACACACACATTCTGGACACACACACACTCTGGACACACACACTGGACAAACACACACTGGACACACACACACACTCTGGACACACACACACACTGGACACACACACACACAGGACACACACACACACAGGACACACACACACACAGGACACACACACACACTGGACACACACATACACAGGACACACACACACACTCTGGACACACACACACACAGGACACACACACACACAGGACACACACACACACAGGACACACACATACACAGGACACACACACACACTGGACACACACACACACTCTGGACACACACACACTCTGGACACACACACACACTGGACACACACACACACTGGACACACACACACACACTGGACACACACACACACTCTGGACACACACACACTGGACACACACACACTGGACACACACACACACACACTGGACACACACTCACACACACTGGACACACACTCACACTGGACACACACTCACACTGGACACACACACATTCTGACACACACACACTCGACACACTGGACACACACACTCTGGACACACACACACACTGGACACACACACACTCTGGACACACACACACACACACACTGGACACACACACACACACACACTGGACACACACACACACACACTGGACACACACACACACTGGACACACACACATTCTGGACACACACACACTCTGGACACACTGGACACACACACACACACACACACACACTCTGGACACACACACACACTGGACACACACACACACTCTGGACACACACACACTCTGGACACACACTCTGGACACACACTGTCTGGACACACACACACACTCTAGACACACACACACACTGGACACACACACACACACTGGACACACACACACTGGACAAATACACACGCACACACACACTCTGGACGCACACACACACTCTGAACACACACACACACACTGGACACACACACTCTGGACACACACACTCTGGACACACACACACTCTGGACACACACACACTCTGGACACACACACACTCTGGACACACACACACACTCTGGACACACACACACACTCTGGACACACACACACTCTGGACACACACACACACTCTGGACACACACACACACTCTGGACACACACACACAGACAAGACACACACACACAGACAGGACACACACACACACTGGACACACACACTCTGGACACACACACACACACTGGACAAATACACACACACACACACACACAGGACACACAAGCACAGGACACACACACACTCTGGACACACACACACACACTGGACACACACACACACACTGGACACACACACACACTGGGGACACACACACTCTGGACACACACACACACTGGACACACACACACTGGACAAACACACACACTCACACACACTGGACAAATACACACACACACACAAACACACACACAGGACACACACACACTGGACATACACACACTGGGGACACACACACTCTGGACACACACACACTCTGGACACACACACACACACTGGACACACACACACACACTGGACACACACACACACTGGACACACACACACACAGGACACACACACACAGGACACACACACACACAGGACACACACACACACAAGACACACACACACACAGGACACACACACACACTGGACACACACACACACACACACACAGGACACACACACACAGGACACACACACACAGGACACACACACACACTGGACACACACACACTGGACACACACACTGGACACACACACACACTGGACACACACACACACACTGGACACACACACACACACTGGACACACACACACACACTGGACACACACACACACACTGGACACACACACACACACTGGACACACACACACACACACTGGACACACACACACACACACACTGGACACACACACACACTGGACACACACACACAGTGGACACACACACACACACACACTGGACGCACACACACACTCTGGACACACACACACACACACTGGACACACACACACACACTGGACACACACACACTGGACAAATACACACGCACACACACACTCTGGACGCACACACACACTCTGAACACACACACACACACTGGACACACACACACTGGACACACACACTCTGGACACACACACTCTGGACACACACACACTCACACACACACACTCTGGACACACACACACACTCTGGACACACACACACACTCTGGACACACACACACAGACAAGACACACACACACAGACAGGACACACACACACAGACAGGACACACACACACACACTGGACACACACACACACTGGACACACACATACTCTGGACACACACACACACACTGGACAAATACACACACACACACACACACAGGACACACACACACAGGACACACACACACTCTGGACACACACACACACACACACACACACACACACACACTGGACACACACACACACACTGGGGACACACACACTCTGGACACACACACACACTGGACACACACACACTGGACAAACACACACACTCACACACACACACACACACACACACACAACACACACACTGGACACACACACACTGGACACACACACTGGGGACACACACACTCTGGACACACACACACTGGACAAACACACACACTCACACACACTGGACAAATACACACACACACACACAAACACACACACTGACACACACACTCTGGACACACACACACACACTGGACACACACACTCAGGACACACACATTCTACACACACACACACACACACTCTGGACACACACACACACTGGACACACACACTCTGGACACACACACACTCTGGACACACACACACACACATTCTGGACACACACACACTCTGGACACACACACTGGACAAACACACACACAGGACACACACATACACACAGGACACACACATACACACTGGACACACACACACACAGGACACACACACACACAGGACACACACACACACAGGACACACACACACACTGACACACACATACACACTGGACACACACACACACTCTGGACACACACACACACAGGACACACACACACACAGGACACACACACACACAGGACACACACACACACAGGACACACACACACACTGGACACACACACACACTCTGGACACACACACACACTGGACACACACACACACTGGACACACACACACACACACTGACACACACACACACACTGGACACACACACACACACTGGACACACACACACTGGACACACACACACTGGACACACACACACACACACTGGACACACACTCACACACACTGGACACACACACACACTGGACACACACACACACTGGACACACACACATTCTGGACACACACACACTCGACACACTGGACACACACACTCTGGACACACACACACACTGACACACACACACTCTGGACACACACACACACACACACTGGACACACACACACACACACACTGGGACACACACACACACACTGGACACACACACACACTGGACACACACACACATTCTGGACACACACACACACACACACTGGACACACACACACACACACACACACACTCTGGACACACACACACACTGGACACACACACACACTCTGGACACACACACACACTCTGGACACACACTCTGGACACACACACACTCTGGACACACACACACACTCTGGACACACACTGGACACACACACACACTGGACACACACACACACTCTGGACACACACACACACTCTGACACACACACACACTCTGGACACACACACACACTCTGGACACACACACACTCTAGACACACACACACATTCTGGACACACACACACACACATGCGCGTCTTTCTATAGTTGTGAGGACCTCTTACAACAACACTGTTAAAATACCAATGTAATCATGTGTTGTCTTTTATGTTGAAAAACAAATTGTATAATTATATATAATTATATCTGGACATACGCTCCATAGTTGTACAAGTATACAAGGATATATTGTACTTTTCATAATAAAACATACTTGAAACAAGAAAAGCTTGTTAATTGTGAAAACAGTTTGTTTATTGATTTTACGTTTCCTCTGTCAGGTTGATGTTAACCTGCGACTGGTTGAAACATGAAACAAATATGAAATGAAATACAAAACAATTAAATATGTGGAATAGAATTAAACAAATTGTACAATTAGTACAACAGAGTGTTGTAATGCAGGGTCACTATAGCAACAGAGTGTTGTGATGCAGGGTTACTATAGCAACAGAGTGTTGTGATGCAGGGTCACTATAGCAACAGAGTGTTGTAATGCAGGGTGACTATAGCAACATAGTGTTGTGATGCAGGGTTACTATAGCAACAGAGTGTTGTGATGCAGGGTTACTATAGCAACAGAGTGTTGTGATGCAGGGTTACTATAGCAACATAGTGTTGTGATGCAGGGTCACTATAGCAACAGAGTGTTGTAATGCAGGGTGACTATAGCAACATAGTGTTGTGATGCGGGGTCACTATAGCAACAGAGTGTTGTGATGCAGGGTTACTATAGCAACATAGTGTTGTGATGCGGGGTCACTATAGCAACAGAGTGTTGTGATGCAGGGTTACTATAGCAACATAGTGTTGTGATGCAGGGTCACTATAGCAACAGAGTGTTGTGATGCAGGGTTACTATAGCAACAGAGTGTTGTGATGCAGGGTCACTATAGCAACAGAGTGTTGTGATGCAGGGTCACTATAGCAACAGAGTGTTGTGATGAGGGGTCACTATAGCAACAGAGGGTTGTAATGCAGGGTACTATAGCAACAGAGTGTTGTGATGCAGGGTCACTATAGCAACAGAGTGTTGTGATGCAGGGTTACTATAGCAACAGAGTGTTGTGATGCAGGGTTACTATAGTAACAGAGTTCTCTCTGCTCTCTCTTTCTGTCTCTCTCTGTTCTCTGCTCTCTCTCCCTCTGCTCTCTCTGCTCTCTCTGCTCTCTCTGTTCTCTGCCTGCTCTCTTCTCTGCTCTCTCTGCTCTGCTCTCTCTGCTCTCTCTGTTCTCTGCTCTCTCTCTGAACTCTCTGTTCTCTGCTCTCTGTGTTCTCTGCTCTCTCTTCTCCTCTCTCTCTTCTCTGCTCGCTCTCTCTGCTCTCTCTGCCCTCTCTCAACTCTGATCTCACTCTCTCTCAGCCTGCTCTCTTTCTCTGCTCTCTCTGTTCTCTCTCTCTGAACTCTGCTCTCTCTCTGCTCTCTCTTTGCTCTCTGCTCTCTCTCTCTCTGCTATCTCACTCTTTGCTCTTTGCTCTCTCACTCTTTCTTTGCTTCTCAGCCTGCTCTCTCTCTGCTCCCTCGCTCTCTCTCATCTCTAACTGCTCTCTCTCTCCCACACACTCTGCTCTCTCTCTCTCTCTCTCTCCCACATTCTGAACTCTCTCCCACAATCTGCTCTCTCTCTCCCACAACTGCTCTCTCTCTCCCACACACTCTCTCTCTCTCTCTCTCCCACACACTCTGCCTCTCTCTCCCACACACTCTGTCTCTCTCTGCTCTCTCTCCCACACACTCTGCTCTCTCTCTAACACACTCTGCTCTCTCTCTCCCACACACTCTGCCTCTCTCTCTCTCTCTCTCCCAGACACTCTGCTCTCTCTCTGCTCTCTCCCACAGAGTCTCTCTCTCTCTCCCACACACTCTGCTCTCTCTCTGCTCTCTCTCCCACACTCTCAGAACTCTCTCTCACACACTCTCTCTCTCTCTCTCTCTCCCAACTCTGCTCCTCTCTCTCTCTTTCTCTCTTTCTCTTTTCTCTCTCTCTTTTCTCTCTCTCTTTTCTATCTTAACAGTGGTGCAGTTTGGACAATCACCACTTGATGGCAGTGTTGAACCAGAAGTGATGAAAACAACATCACTGCATAGAGAGAGAGAGAGTCTAATATACTGATATACAGTAACATTCAGAAAGTATTCAGACCCCTTGACTTTTTACACATTTTGTCACGTTACAGCCTTATTCTAAAATGGATTAAATGTGTTTTTCCCCTCATCAATCTACACACAATAACCCAGAATTACAAAGCAAAAACGGTTCACTTTATGTGTGAACATTTTTATTTAAAAAAAACGTAGATATCACAGAGAGAGAGGGAGAGTAGAGAGTCAGAACAGAGGGAAAGAGAGAGATGGAGGCAGAGAGTCAGAACAGAGGGAAAGAGAGAGAGGGAGGGAGAGAGTCAGAACAGAGGGGAAGAGAGAGGGAGGGAGAGAGTCAGAACAGAGGGAAAGAGAGAGAGAGAGGGGAGAGAGTCAGAACAGAGGGAAAGAGAGAGAGAGGGAGGGCAGAGGGGAAGAGAGAGAGGGAGGGCAGAGAGTCAGAACAGAGGGAAAGAAAAGAGAGAGAGAGGGCAGAGAGTCAGAACAGAGGGGAAGAGAGAGAGTCAGAACAGAGGGAAAGAGAGAGAGGGGGAGGGCAGAGAGTCAGAACAGAGGGAAGAGAGAGAGGGAGGGAGAGAGTCAGAACAGAGGGAAAGAGAGAGAGGGAGGGAGAGAGTCAGAACAGAGGGAAAGAGAGAGAGGGAGGGCAGAGAGTCAGAACAGAGGGAAGAGAGAGAGGGAGGGAGAGAGTCAGAACAGAGGGAAGAGAGAGAGAGAGGGAGGGCAGAGAGTCAGAACAGAGGGAAGAGAGAGAGAGGGATGGTAGAGAGTCAGAACAGAGGGAAAGGGAAAGAGAGAGGGGAGAGCGTCAGAACAGAGGGAAAGAGAGAGAGAGGGAGGGGAGAGAGTCAGACCAGAGGGAAAGAGAGTGAGAGGGAGGGTAGAGAGTCAGAACAGAGGGAAAGAGAGAGAGAGGGAGGGTAGAGAGTCAGAACAGAGGGAACGAGAGAGAGAGGGAGGGGAGAGAGTCAGATCAGAGGGAAAGAGAGAGAGAGAGCGAGGGTAGAGAGTCAGAACAGAGGGAAAGAGAGAGATGGAGGGTAGAGAGTCAGAACTGCTTTCTCTCTGCTCTCTCTCCCACACACTCTGCTTTCTCTCTCTCTCTCTCTCTCACACACTCTGCTCTCTCTCCGAGAGGGACACTCTCTGCTCTCTGCCTCTCTCTCTCTCTCCCACACTTTTTTCTCTCTCTATCTCTCACTTTTCTTATCTTAACAGTGGTGCAGTTTGGACAATCACCACTTGATGGCAGTGGAACCAGAAGTGATGAAAAGAACATCACTGCAGAGAGAGAGAGAGAGAGTCTAATATACTGATATACAGTAACATTCACAAAGTATTCAGTAACATTCAGAAAGTATTCAGACCCCTTGACTTTTTACACATTTTGTCACGTTACAGCCTTATTCTAAAATGAATTAAATGTGTTTTTCCTCATCAATCTACACACAATAACCCAGAATTACAAAGCAAAACTGTTTATTTTATGTGTGAACATTTTTAGGAAAAAAAAACGTAGATATCACATTTACAGAAGTATTCAGACCCTTTACTCAGCACTTTGTTGAAGCAGCAAGATTACAACCTTGATTCTTCATGGGTTATGAGGCTACAAGCTTGGCACACCTGTATTTGGGGAGTTTCTCCCATTCTTCTCTGCAGAGGGAGAGGGAGAGTAGAGAGTCAGAACAGAGGGAAAGAGAGAGATGGAGGGTAGAGAGTCAGAACAGAGGGAAAGAGAGAGATGGAGGGTAGAGAGTCAGAACAGAGGGAAAGAGAGAGAGGGAGGGGGGTAGAGAGTCAGAACAGAGGGAGGGTAGAGAGTATGAACAGATGGAAAGAGAGAGAGAGGGAGGGTAGAGAGTCAGAACAGAGGGAAAGAGAGAGATGGAGGGTAGAGAGTCAGAACAGAGGGAAAGAGAGAGAGGGAGGGAGGGGAGAGTGTCAGATCAGAGGGAAAGAGAGAGAGGGAATGGAGAGACTCAGAACAGAGGGAAAGAGAGAGAGAGGATGTGTGGAATTTGCTTTATGTTTGGTAATTGGGGGCCTTTGAGCCCTGATGGGCTGGGTGACATCAGTGACTCTCTGAGAGATATGAGCTGCTGAGGAGGGAGAGTAAGAGAGAGAGAGAGAAGGAGGGAGAGATTAGTCAGCAGAAATGATTCAGGATGACGTTCGTCTTTAAATGTACTTCTTCATTTCTCTCTTTCCCCACTGAGGAAGATAAAGGACACACACACACACATAGACAGACAGACAGACACGAGGGCTAGGTAATCAGGAATTCCTCCCAAGGTGTGTATATTGATTTTAGTCCCCTTCTCATTAACTAGATGCTTACCGTGGCCAGAGATGGCTATATTGAGATAGAGGGGTGTGTGTGTGTGTGTTTTTGTGAGAGAGTTAACAGGACTTTCAATAAGAATGACACACATAGCTCAGATTCCATTTTCTGCTTTGTGTTTCAATTAGGTCTCAGTGGAATAGTGACTCTCTGAGAGATACGAGTTGCTGTGTAAACTTTTGTTATTGACCAAATACTTATTTTCCACCATAATTTGCAAATAAATAAATTAAAAATGTGATTTTCTGGATTTTTTTCCTCATTTTGTCTGTCATAGTTGAAGTGTACCTATGATGAAAATTACAGGCCTCTCTCATCTTTTTAAGTGGGAGAACTTGCACAATTGGTGGCTGACTAAATACTTTTTTGCCCCACTGAATGGTTGGTCACGGATGTGTTAACACAATGTGTTGTGCCTCATAGAATGGTTAAGTTTGTGTTAAACAATGTAAGTTGGGCCTCATTATGCATGGTTCAGGTTTGGGATAGAGTTAAAACATTAAGTTTAGGGCCTCATTATGAATGGTTAAGGTTTGGGATAGAGTTAAAACATTAAGATTAGGGCCTCATTATGAATGGTTAAGGTTTGGGATAGAGTTTAAACAGAATGTTTAGGGCCTCATTATGAATGGTTAAGGTTTGGGTGTAACGGCTTTCTTCCTGTGAAGGAGAGGCGGACCAAAACACAGCGTGGTTGAAGTTCATGGTTCTTTAATAAGAGACACTTAACATGAACAAACTGCAAAACAATAAACGTGGCAAAACCGAAACAGCCCTATCTGGTGCAGCAAACACAAAGACAGGAAACAACCACCCACAAAACCCAACACAAAACAGGCTACCTAAATATGATTCCCAATCAGAGACAATGACTAACACCTGCCTCTGATTGAGAACCATAACATAGAATGCCCACCCAGCTCACGTCCTGACCAATACTAAAACAAGGAAAGCACAAAAGAACTATGGTCAGAACGTGACAGCCCCCCCCCCCCTCCCCAAGGTGCGGACTCCGACCGTACAAGCTAAACCTATAGGGGAGGGTCTAGGTGGGCATTGTGGGAGAAAGATATACATATAGGGAGAAACATAATACTGTAACACAAGAGAAAGATACACTTAGAGTGCATTTGCCATTCTGGTAAAATGCATTGTCTATTGTATAGGACAGGAGGCCAGAGTAAGGCCATGAGAGCATATGACAGCTGGACAAACCAAAGTCAGAGGGACATACAAAGGAGGGGGTCAGCCAAATGACCAATGGATGGACTATAGACATAGGGCATATATTTTTAGGACATGAAGAGAAGAGACACATAGTCTACGAGTCCTAATAAGGACAGACATACCAAAGAACACACCAGGCTGAACGTAAGGGGGCCCATAGCATAAGATGGGCATGTATTATTTTTGGGACATGAAGAGGTCCGGTCACCATTATAACTTGACTGAAAGCAGATATGGGCGTTATCGAGCTGAACAAGCAGGATGCACAGATTGGGATTTAATGGTGGCAGATGGACTGAGGGAAGTAACTTCATTTGCATGTGGGATGGACTCATATGTTGTATGTGGATAAATCAGAGCCAGTGCTCTGGAAAAGGGTGTGTTCCGCGGACCCTCTAGGCTTCTGATATGTTTGTATTAAAAGCCTATATTGAATTCACAAGTTCTTGTAAGTGTTATATTTTGAAATGATTCTCCACGACATAATTTGGCGAGCTTTTTGCCAGGAGACCAAGGGATCGCAAAGAGTGACGTTCCGGACTGGTGATAGTTTCTTTGGACAATCTTGCAAACAAATGTGGCCACACAACTACAAAAAGGTAAGCTTGTTCTTACGTAGTTGAAATGTTTGTATACATTGCTTCAGAGATCCTGTCTCAGCGAGAAGGGCGTCAAGTAGGTCTCTCTTAAAAATGTCCTAAAAACCCAGTAAATGTTGAAGAACTTTTGAATTCAATGAATTGCATGCATGTGTGATTTTGGGGGTTGTTAAAAATAGATAAATAAACATATGTGCAGGTGTAAGGACTAAGTGACTAGGGGCTGTGAACCTTGCGGGTGTCGTCGGGCGTTTAGCGCAGGGGGCTTGTGACTCTTTCTGATCGGTCGGTTCGAACGAACCCACGTGTTTGGGTTGGTTGAGGGGAGTTGTTCCGTCTGATTTCTTGGCCGGGCTCGACTGTCTCGGGATTTGTTTTGGGATGTGTGTACAACGCAGCCCAATCAACCTGAGCGGGTGACCTGTGTTTGTGTGTGATTCAGACTGCCCCTCTCACCGAGCCATTCATTTGTGGACCTTGTGTGGTTTGACTAGGTGTGGTTGTTTGCGCTCTCTGGCTGAGCTGCCTGGCCTGGTGTGGGGCAGCTGCTGCCTGCTCATAGGGTCATAAACGTATCAAAAAATAAGTAGAAAAGTCCACGAATACCGCCCTTTAAAAAAAAGATTAGAAAGGGGTTGGGTGGGTTATTCACGGCTACCGCTCCTGTTGAAAAGAGGGGGACTGAACGGGTGAATAAATAGGAAGCGGAAGAACTCTGACCCGATTTGGCTGGGTTCAACTGCAAAATAAATCCTGAGGATAAACGGCTACCGCTCCTGTTGAAAAGAGGGGGACTGAACAGGTGAATATATAGGAAGCAGAAGAACTCTGACCCGATTTGGCTGGGTTCAACAGCAAAATAAATCCTGTGATGGCTGTTCCACTGGATGTCATAAGGTGAAAGCACCAATTTGTAAGTCGCTCTGGATAAGAGCGTCTGCTAAATGACTTAAATGTAAATGTAAATAATTTATGGCTACCGCTCCTGTTGAAAAGAGGGGGAAAAGAGGGGGACTGAACAGGTGAATATATAGGAAGCGGAAGAACTCTGACCCGATTTGGCTGGGTTCAACTGCAAAATAAATCCTGTGATAATTCACGGCTACCGCTCCTGTTGAAAAGAGGGGGACTGAACGGGTGAATAAATAGGAAGCGGAAGAACTCTGACCCGATTTGGCTGGGTTCAACTGCAAAATAAATCCTGTGATAATTCACGGCTACCGCTCCTGTTGAAAAGAGGGGACTGAACAGGTGAATATATAGGAAGCAGAAGAACTCTGACCCGATTTGGCTGGGTTCAACTGCAAAATAAATCCTGCGGATAAAAACGCTCCGTCTAGCTAAAGAATAGGACGCCAGATATTGCTCTAATACGAAATAGAGGCCAGTATTGGGTGGGTGAAGTATGGTTATGAAGGGTATGGGTATGAAGACAGGCTGACCCGGTTAGGCAGTAGTCTCGTCATATCGTGAAAAATCCTGTAGGATAATACCGGCTTATGTAGAAGAAGTGAATAGGTAAGAAACTATAGGTAGGTAAGAAACTATAGGTCGTTTTAGGTAAAACGAAGGGTATGCGTGAAAATCCTATTGGATAATACCGGCTTATGTAGAGGAAGTTAATTAAGTCAGTAGGTAAGACACTATAGGTCGTACTAGATAAAACGAAGGGTGTGTATGAATGAATGAAAAATAAACTAATCAATGACAATTCTATGTGAAGAATGAGCAGATTAGAAAAAAGAGGAAGAACAGGCTGTGTGTCTGTGACCAACTGGTAGGAAGAGGAATGCGCAGGCCTCTCTGACAGTTAACTGAGTGTAATTTGAGAAAGAGAGTGCATTTAACTGTCACTGGGAAGAGGAACGGAATCGATAAATATTGGGCAAAATAACTTATAAATAAGGATAAAACATTGACGTGATAACGTGTTAAACAACCATTGTACCTGTACCTGTAGTTAGTACTACATCCACCCGGGTCTCTGTCACCAACACTACAGCTGTACCTGTAGTTAGTACTACATCCACCCAGGTCTGTCACCATCACTACAGCTGTACCTGTAGTTAGTACTACATCCACCCAGGTCTCTGTCACCAACACTACAGCTGTACCTGTAGTTAGTACTACATCCACCCGGGTCTCTGTCACCAACACTACAGCTGTACCTGTAGTTAGTACTACATCCACCCAGGTCTCTGTCACCAACACTACAGCTGTACCTGTAGTTAGTACTACATCCACCCAGGTCTCTGTCACCAACACTACAGCTGTACCTGTAGTTAGTACTACATCCACCCAGGTCTCTGTCACCAACACTACAGCTGTACCTGTAGTTAGTGCTACATCCACCCGGGTCTCTACTAGTACTATTGTATTAAACAAGGCATGGATAGTATATAACGGATGCAAAGTAGGGAGAAAGAATTTAAAAATATCAAGAGCCCTGTAACAAAATAGGAGGAAAACAGCAGGCGACTGGCACTCTGTAGCAACAGAGGCTGCAATTAAAAAATAGCCTGAAGGACAGGAGAGACTTCGTTTCACTAAAACCATGAATCAGGAATTAAACAGTAAAATGGGCTAAGAGAGAATATAGCAAGCGGATAAATAAAGAGATAAGAAAGTGTAGACATTATAAAGTAGGCTTCAATAGGAGGTATTAAGTGCTGTAACTAATGAATTAGTATCTGGGAAAATGGGTGGCCCTACCTTGGGAAAGAGTTAATAAAAGGGAGTGTTTAGGAGAATAAATAAATAGTGGCATGGCAACAAACGGACTGTTTCTCCCTGGAATATAGAGAGAGCGAAATTTAATAAAGCCATGGAGTCGCTGAAAGAAACGCACGTGAATTCTACCAAATTCGGCTTGAATATGAAAGAACAAACTGGATAATGGAGGACAACATTACCCGGTAATCAGGATAAATAAAATAAACGATTCAGGGAGGCAATTAGGAATTGGAACAATCACATCAAACCATAATAAGAAGCTCAATTTACCAGCGTTCTGATGTCAACATTCTATCATCAGAAAATACATTACGATGGGGGACAGATATGATTCTGCTTGCCCTCGCAGACGTGCGAGTGGTTAGCAGAGCTATAGAAAATATCTAAGCGTAAGAAGTGGTAGATGAGGAGCTAACAAGTATGGGGGAAAATGAGTGTAAGGTGACACTGGAACTTAGTGCGGTAGCAGAGAATGCCGCTATACAGGAGTTTGCATCTTTTTCAAAATAGCAACAACTAATCGTTTTGAGGTTAGTAAGAATGGAATTTTCACCAAGCGGTGTATAGTCTCTGATTGATCAATAAGTGGTTCATAGAGATTACAGTTTATATGTGATAAAATACGTACTAGATCACGTTTTACCTAACTTCTAGTAAGGTACCGATGTGATTTACAAATAGCCCCACTTGGAATCATTTTGCATTGAAACAACAGTTTCAGTGGTAATAAAATACGTGGAGAAGTTGTTATTAGCGTCAAAATACGGAATATAAACGTATATGAGAAATCACCAACTTGGTAAAATTAGTTAGAAGAAAAGCAAAATGTAACATATTGGTGTTATCAATATCTGAGGGCAAGATACAGATAACCTGGGATCAGGAAGAAACTATGTGTTCTGTGCATGGCTAAAACTTTGATCGCATGCTCAGGAAAAGTAAGGGGATTTTAATTTTGTTAGACATTCTATACCG